>NW_026016949.1:0-23513 GCF_020379485.1 Brassica napus | reverse complement strand
TGTTGCGTTGAAGGGTGGTAGTAACTACCTGTTTGTGTCAAGGCTGGTGAAGACAGCCATTGGGAGGCTAGGCTGTGGAGTCACATCACGGATGATGCAACCAAGCCAGTGGCTAAAGACGGAGAAGGAGCTGAAGGTGTGGGAGATTCAGTTGCTGCTGCCGAAGAAGAAGTGGATTCAAGAAGACTTGATGTGCTTTCAGTGTACAAGGGTCCCTTGAAGAGCATCTTGGAGGCCTACAGCTACTGCGAGACTCAAAACACCTGTGGGAGTACTCCAGAAGAACATTGGAACGTTACCAATCTGAACCGCGTGTATGAGATTAAGAAGGCCATCAACACACTGGTTCAAGATGGGAAGAGTTCACCAAGAATTTGGGCAAGTATAGATCCTTGTGGTCTGAGCGGAATCATTGAGGCCAAGCACCGCGGATCAAGAGCTACTCATGGAGAGGAGGGAGCAGGATCAGGTGTTTGGATGCTGCTGACACTAGATCTCCATTCAATGATGTGATCAAGCACATGTTGAGGATGCCGAGTCTTCCATCTATGGAGGAAGTGTGTGCGCAGATTCAGAAGGAAGAGGGGTCACTTGGTAATGTTTGGAGGGAAAGGAGACATGGCTCTGTCCAACAAGGCTGAAGCAATCCAAGCACACAGGCTGCTTACGTGGAGAGGAAAGGAAGTTCAGTGGAAACTGTGACCATTGCAAGTATTAGATTTGATGATTTAAAGAGTGATTAACTCTAATCTGAGAATTAAAGAGATTGGAGATTAAGAACAAGAGAGAGACTTAAGAGAGAGAGACTCAAAACTCCATTAATTAATACTGATGAGGGTTTACAAGTATATAAAGAGAGAGCAACAAGGAATTTCGAAATGTATAAGCATGTGTAGTCAAAGGACAGGCTGGAACTCCTTTTGAATCACTTGGCTGTGCTTTCTCACATGCTTGCACTAGTAGAAAAGCATCCTCTCCTTTCCAGCATCATACAGGCTGTCAAAGTGCTCCCTTATCCTTCCTTATCCTCTTTGGTCGAGTTTACTCTCTTCCCTTCACTAAGTTACCTTCTCATGCCATCAGATAACTTCCCAAGTTGTTACTGTGGTTAAACTAAAGTTACCACAGTAAAACTCCAAAGTTACTGTCTACTCCAACTCTCTTCCTCTCTCAATATATCAACTCTTTATTCTCTCATCTCAACACTCCCCCTCAAGCTTGACCATGTGGAACAAGTCAAGCTTGGAAGGACCATGAGATCTCCCTCATTAAAACCTCATTAAAGAAAACCCATTGGGACAAAACCTTAATGAGGAAAAAGAGTAGAGATCACATGATCAGGAGAGTGTATAGACTAGCCCTTAGGCGAGAGATCAATGAGTCCTAACCTGATGTGTATGGACTCCATTGTCTTTTGCCTTGCTGCCTTTGTGAACACATCTGCTAACTGATCCTCACTCCGAGTATAACAAGGTAGAATCACCCCAAGAATCATCATCTGCCTCACCTTGTGACAATCAACCTCAATGTGCTTTGTTCTCTCATGGAACACAGAGTTAGATGCAATGTGGATAGCTGCTTGATTATCACAATGCATTGTCATTGGCGTTGCTTGAATAATCTCCAGATGCTTCAAAATCCCTTTTATCCACACTAGCTCATTTGTAAGCTTCAGCATTGCTCTATACTCGGCCTCAGCACTGGAACAAGACACTACCTTCTGCTTCTTACTCTTCCAAGTGACCAAGTTACCACCAATGAATGTACAATAGCCTGTGGTTGATCTTCTATCTGCTCGGTCACCAGCCCAATCTGCATCACAGTAGCCTACAACCTCAGTACTCTTGTTACATCCCATCCATACTCCAAGACCAGTAGTTCCATTCAGATACATCAAGATCCTTTCCACCATCCGCCAGTGGTGCTCCTTAGGAACTTGCATGTGTTGACTGACTTGATTCACCGCAAAGCACACATCAGGTCTAGTAATGGTAAGATAAATCAACTTCCCCACTAGCTTCCTATACAGCTTAGGATCATGGAATGGCTTGCTATCCTCAATCTCCCCCTCACGTGGAACCTTGTAACCATCCTCCATTGGCATCTTGGCTGTCTTTCCTCCATAGGCATCTGCTCCCTTCAATAGATCAATCACATACTTCCTTTGAGACATAAACAATCCTTCCTTTGATCTGCATATCTCAATCCCAAGAAAATACTTCATTTCCCCCAAGTCTTTAATCTCAAAGCTTGCCTTGAGATACTCCTTTGTAGCCTTGATGCCTTCCTTATCACTGCCTGTGATGATGATATCATCCACATACACAAGCAATACCACAATACCAGATGAGGTGGTTAGGGTAAAGAGAGTGTGATCCAATTCTGACTTTCTGAACCCTCTCCCATTCAGTGTAGTACTCAACTTGTTGTACCACGCCCTTGGAGACTGCTTGAGACCATAGATAGCTTTCCTCAACCTCAACACATTACCCTTCTTTACTAGATGTTCAAGACCTGGTGGTGGATGCATGTATACTTCATCTTCCAACTCTCCTTGAAGGAATGCATTCTTCACATCCATTTGCCACAAATCCCACTCAAGATTCACAGCTAAAGATAATACAATCCTGATAGTATGAAGTTTAGCCACAGGAGCAAAGGTCTCAACATAGTCCTCACCATATGTCTGAGTAAATCCTCTTGCCACCAACCTAGACTTGCGCCTCTCTATTCTTCCATCAGGATGAAACTTGATTGTGAACACCCATTTACTAGTCACTGCCTTCTTCCCTTTAGGCAGCTCACTCTCATACCATGTTTCATTCTTAATCATGGCTCCGGACTCATCAGCAACTGAATCTCTCCACTCCTTTAAAGCCATAGCTTCTTCATATGTCCTTGGAATATAGCTCTCATCCAAGCTTACTGTGAAGGCTGTATGCTCGTCCGGAAACTCTGCAAAGGAACACATAGCTTGAGAAGGATGCTCCACAGCCTGGGCATTGTAGTACACTCTCGTGTTTACCCAGTTGGAAGCATCTCTCTTCACCCTTGTGCTCCTCCTTAGCTCCTGAACTTGTTCTTCTTGTGGCTCTTGCCCATCTTCACTTGATTGAGCACCACTCTCATTTGACCCATCAGGATCCACTTCCCAATCTCCACTAGACTGAGTACCACTCTCATCTGAGCCAGTAGACTCTCTTTGCCCATCTCCACTAGACTGAGCACCACTCTCTACTTCCTGTGTCACCTCTTGATTATGCTGGCCTGAATCTTCTTGATTTTGCACTTGCTCATGAGATTCAGTTCCATTCCCCCTCTCATGATCAAGAGGAGTTGTTCTTTCAGCTTCACTAGTCGGATTGGAAGACTCTCTTCTTCCAGATTCCTGATCCTGGGATAACCCTATCCCTAGCTTCTCCAACAGCACCCTCAGTGTTGTTGCTCTATCAGATGGAGCTTGAGACAAATCCTTCAGATTTTCCCACTCCTTTTCTTCATAATACCCTTTGGATTCAATAAACTTCACTTCTCTAGATACCATCACTCTCCTTGCTTCAGGATCATAGCACTTGTATCCCTTCTGAGTGATAGAGTATCCAATGAACATAGCCTTAGTACTCTTTGCCTCCAGCTTGTTTCTCTGTTCTCCTGGAGTCATGACATAGCATACACACCCAAATACTCGTAGGTGATCAATAAAAGGCTTGCTCTTATTCAGCACCTCAAATGGAGACAGATTCTTCAGTATCTTGGTTGGGACCCGGTTGATGAGATAGCAAGCAGTCTGTACAGCATCTCCCCAAAATCTTTTTGGGCCATTTGCATGAAACATCATCGACCTAGCAACCTCCATCAAGTGCCTATTCTTCCTCTCAGCTACACCATTCTGCTGTGGTGTGTAGGGACAACTGGTCTGATGCACAATCCCATGCTTGGCTAGATGACTCTTGAAGGCATTGCTGATGTATTCACCTCCGTTGTCTGATCTCAGTACCTTCACAGTAGCATTGTATTGATTAGATACATATGCTTGGAAGTTCATAAACGCTTCTAGCACCTTATCTTTAGATGGAAGCAATGTGAGCCATGTATACTTAGACTTCTCATCAATGAATGTCACAAAGTATTTATGGCTGTCTCTAGACATGCATGGAGCGGTCCACACATCCGAGTGAACTAGATCAAAGCAATGCTCATAAGTAGTCTTAGATGTTGGGAAAACAGTCCTACAATGCTTTCCTAATATGCATGCTTCACAATCCAAGTGATTGAATGACATATTAGGGATTATCAATTCAATGGCACGAGCATGAGGATGTCCTAATCTAGCATGCCAAGTAATACTATCAATCTTCTCAGCAGTACTACTCAAGCAAATAGAATCAAAGGGATTAGAGGTCTTAGCCAAGTCGAGGTGGTATAGCTGATTTTTGCTGTCTCCTCTGCCAATGACTCTCCCAGTCTTCAAATCTTGAAACTCAACTTCATCAGGTCTGAATACTACTTGACAATCAAGATCAATGGTAGCTTTCTTCACAGATAATAGATTTGAAGTGAACTGAGGCATGTAGAAGGCAGCCGTGTCCTTCTCAAACAGTTTGAGCTTTCCCACTCCTTCTATTGGGATCATAGCACCATTAGCTATCCTAACACTCCCTGTTGCAGCCTTGATCTCACTTATAAGCCTCCTATCACTGATCATATGATGACTTGCTCCAGAATCAATCACCATGGGTTTAGAAGCTCCGGATTGTATAGCATGCTTCTTGCTTGCTGCTAAGGCTTGTACATGTTCCATGAACACTCTCCATTCCTTCCTGGTGATGCGATCATCAGCTCCACTCCCTTTCTCCTGCTCTCTTAACACCCCACTGTCTTCTACTGATTCCCCCATGTAGGCTGAGTAAGAACACTCTCCCACAACTCTCTTTCTACCCTTTCCTATGTTGATAGAAGCTTTGGATAGCATTCTGCACCTTCTCTTCTTCCGGAAGCCCTCACTCCTACTCCCGGTTAGCCTCCATGAGCCCTCACTCCTACTCATGGTTAGCTTCTGGAAGCTCTCACTCCTACTCCCAGTTGGCTTCCATGAGCTCTCACTCCTACTCATGGTTAGCCTCTCATCATCTCTCATTATCTCATACGCCCTTCTTATAAGCCCACAAATCTCTTCCATTTCCGGAAGCTGTTCCCCTCTTAGAACCATCTCCACCAGCCACCCATATGATGACTCCATGCTCGCCAAGAGCTTCAAGACCGTCTCTTGCTCTTGTGTAGTATCCCCATCCACATGGGATCTCAACCCTTGTAGTTCAACCCACAAATGTTGTAGCTTCCTCACATGGTTATTGAACTCTTCTCTTCCTGGTTTACCTCCACTAATCACCTTCTTGACTTCATACACTCTCCTAAGACTGATCTTGTTCTCATAAACATCTTCAATCTTCTCAAGCAGTGTACTTTCTTCAAGACTAAAGCAATTTCCACTTGTTTCTCTTGCTGTCTGATCTTTCTCAGCAGCTTTACCCTTCAAAGACTCTTCCTTCTCATGGTTTCTCCAAACTCCACACCTCTTCAGAGTCGTTTTCATTTGTGAGAACCACCCCCACTCATTCCCTCTCTCTTCCTTCTCTTCACGCCTTGCTGAACCACAAGCTAGACCCATCTTCTGACCTTGTCAAACACCTAAAGGGACTCCCTTGAAGCTGACTCTCCAAAAGAAACACCAACAGACACAAACTTGACTTTTAAAGGATCTAGCTCTTGAAAAATCTCAAGAACTCTCAAGAACACTCAAGAACACTCAAGAACATTTAGAAAAACGAAATCACTCTCTCCTTTTAAAGGAACCTGGCTCTGATACCATATTAGATTTGTGATTTAAAGAGTGATTAAGTCTAATCTGAGAATTAAAGAGATTGGAGATTAAGAACAAGAGAGAGACTTAAGAGAGAGAGACTCAAAACTCCATTAATTAATACTGATGAGGGTTTACAAGTATATAAAGAGAGAGCAACAAGGAATTTCGAAATGTATAAGCATGTGTAGTCAAAGGACAGGCTGGAACTCCTTTTGAATCACTTGGCTGTGCTTTCTCACATGCTTGCACTAGTAGAAAAGCATCCTCTCCTTTCCAGCATCATACAGGCTGTCAAAGTGCTCCCTTATCCTTCCTTATCCTCTTTGGTCGAGTTTACTCTCTCCCTTCACTAAGTTACCTTCTCATGCCATCAGATAACTCCCCAAGTTGTTACTGTGGTTAAACTAAAGTTACCACAGTAAAACTCCAAAGTTACTGTCTACTCCAACTCTCTTCCTCTCTCAATATATCAACTCTTTATTCTCTCATCTCAACAGCAAGAAGCCGGGACACAAGAGGAGTCAGTGCTGGATCCTACACCCCCATTTGAAGCCGGCCAAGTTCAACAAGGAGAGAGAGGGAAGAGCTCACCTTTCTGCAGAGACAAGTGAAGCTGGCGCATCAGGAGCTGGCTCATCCGGTCTTGCGGGTGAAAGTGAAGGAAGAGCCTTAACCTCTCACCACCAAGGAGCTGTGAAGAACATGGATCATGAGGTGATCAAGAAGTCAGACATTGATGCCTTGATCAAAGCCCTTAAAGAGTCTGGTAAAGCCCTTGGTTATTCCTATACTGCTCATGTGTTGCCTAGAACTTGTGATAGTTTGCTAGGAAACTTTGATAGAATAGGAAATGAACCAGATAGATATACAACCTTTGCTGCTGATAGGATGTCTAGAAATGAATCCACATTGCTGATCTCATTGATAAACTGAAACTGGTAAAAGAATCACCTAGGAATCCTATTGCTCAAGGAATAAAACCATTGATTATTGATTCAGGTGCTTCACATCATATGATAAGTGATGATAGCCTTATAAAGAACATAGAACCGGCTCATGGACATGTAATGATTGCAAATGGTGATAGAATTCCTATTAGAGGAGTAGGAGACTTGAAACTGTTTAATAAGGATTCTAAGCTTTGTACATGCCTGAGTTTACTTCTAATCTATTATCTGTTAAGAGGTGTACCAATGATCTTCAATGCAATGTTATTTTCAGTCCTAATGATGTGAAATTTCAGGATATTGAAAGCAGTAAGTTGATTGGGCGAGGAGTAACCAAAGGAGACCTTTATTTACTTGAAGACCTTTCTATCATTTCTAGTTCTAGTTGCTTGTTGAGTTCCGTTTAAGTAGAGGTGCATTGTGGCATTCTAGGCTAGGACATCCACATGTTAGAGCCTTAAGCTTAATGTTACCAGGTGTCATGTTTAAAAATAATGAGTGTGAAGCTTGTATTTTGGGAAAACATTGTAAGACTGTGTTCAAGAGATCTACTACTATCTATGATAAATGCTTTGATCTTGTTCATTCTGATGTATGACTGCTCCATGCTTATCTAGGGACAATTACAAATACTTTGTCACATTCATAGATGAGAAATCCAAATACACCTGGATAACACTAATTAAAACAAAGGATAGGGTGTTGACATGAAGCAATAAAGAGAGGAGAATGAAGTAAGAAGCAAGAGGGGAACAATTACATCCGGATCAAGCAATCACTCAACTTACCTTGCTAGACAAGTCTGTCCGTACAAGACAACCCTAACTTGGAGTGCAAGACATAAGAGTGACTGATGTAGAAGAGAAGAAGGCAAGAAGAATGTTTGGAATCGCCTAAGGGAAGTGGGGAACCGTTGAGAGTGCAGGTCACGGGTCTGGTTAAGGATTCAAAGTCTTCCCACCCGTTAGGACCTGTCACTATCCAGGACCACTTTGCCCATCTCTCCTCTGTCTTAACTTCTTTGTTTATTGTTTCCTTAATGTCGACATCTTGCTGTATGAATTCTATAAATGGGTTGTTCCCATAAACAAATCATTCAAGGGAAAAGAGTTCTCTATTATTCTCTTTGTCAATCTCTCTCTCTCTCTCACGGTTCAACCTAGTTCTTCTCTAATCTCTTCACAAATCTTCCTTAAACTCTCACATAAATCCTATAAAACTCTCATGGTATCAGAGCAGCTGTGCTCTTGAGACCTAAATCTCTTTTTCTTCCGCGAACTCTCTGTGTTTTATTTCTATTTTTGGCAAAGTTCATCCTGTTCTTGAGGTGTTCTTCAATCTCATTTCCAGAATTTGCCAAAAGTAGCAAAGTTCATCCAAAACTTTCGTTTCTCTTTCTCTCTTGATGGATACCTCCGAGAACCCAAAGATGGTAATGATACCAGTTACTCTCAAGGGTCCTAACTACCTGACATGGGCAAGACTTGCCAAAACAGCTCTCGGAGGCAGAGGTCTTTGGGAGATTGTTGAAGAAGGCCGCCCCACCAAGAAGACTGTCCTAGGAGAGGATGGCAAAGAAGTGGTGGTTGCGGATGCTGGGGATAAGAAGAAAGGTCAGGAGGACCTCATGGTGTTGTCTATCATCCAGAATAGCCTCGCCCCTTCTCTCCAAGAGGCTTATGCATTCTGTGAAACTTCCAAGGAGCTGTGGGATACTCTCAAGAAGGTGTATGCCAACAAATCCAACATCAGCAAGGTGTATGAAGTAAAAGGAGCAATCAATTCTCTAAGTCAAGAGGACACAGACTTTGATGCTCATTTTGGGAAGTTCCGGTCTCTATGGGCTGAGCTAGAGATGCTCAGACCCGCAACAGTTGATCCGGATGTTCTACATGAAAGAAGGGAGCAAGATAAGGTCTTTGCCTTGCTGCTCACTCTCAACCCAGGGTATGATGACCTTATTAGGCACATACTGAGGAACAAGGAGCTTCCATCTCTAGATGAAGTGTGTGCTGAGATTCAGAAGGAGCACGGCTCAGTGGGTCTCTTTAAGAGAAAGGGAGAGCTAGTGATGGCCAATCAAGCTGAAGGAGCCGAGAGCAAACCTGCCGGAGTAGCCAACAAAGGGTACTACAAGCCGGAGGAAAAGAAAGTGTGGGTGTGTGATCATTGCAAGAGGAAGGGTCACGGCAAGGACAAGTGCTGGATACTTCACCCACACCTCAAACCGGCTAAGTTCAAGACTGATGGTCGGGCAAACTACTCAGGTGATGTAGGAGAAGCTTCCACGGCCTACCGCACTCATGAGGGCAAGGGAAACCAGGATGAGTCCATCAAGAAATCTGACATTGAGGCACTCATCAAAGCTCTCAAGGAGTCTGGTAAAACTCTTGGTTCCTCCCTTAGTGCATCATATCAATTGCCTAGGAGTTTATTCACGGCGTTTCAAGTTGCTCATGAATCTGATAGAGTTAAACCCTTAGTCATAGACTCAGGAGCCTCTCATCACATGATTAGTGATTTAAATTTGATTAAAAATATCACTCCTGCAGTAGGAAATGTTATGATAGCTGATGGTAACAAGGTTCCAATTAAAGGCATAGGGGAACTTAAATTATTTGAGAAAGAATCCAAAGCTTTCTACATGCCTAGTTTCACTTCTAATCTATTATCTGTGAAAAGGGTGACCAATGACTTGAATTGCAATGTTATATTTACGCCTGATGATGTCTACTTTCAGGATATTGACTCATGTAGGTTGCTTGGCAAAGGTGTGAGCAAGGGAAACCTGTACTTGCTAGAAGACACTAAGCTTGCATCCGATCTATCTGTTGCTTTCAATTCAAGTTTTAATTTCCCTAAAGATGTAATGTGGCATGCTAGATTAGGACATCCTCATTCTCGTGCCTTGAACATCATGTTGCCTAGTATTTCATTCCAGCAAGATTGTGAAGCTTGTATCTTAGGAAAACATTGCAAAACTGTATTTCCCAAGTCTAGTACAATCTATGAACACTGCTTTGATTTAATCCACTCGGATGTATGGACAGCTCCATGTCTTTCTAGAGAACATCACAAGTATTTTGTGACCTTTATTGATGAGAAATCCAAGTACACATGGATCACTCTCTTACAATCAAAGGATAGGGTCTTAGATGCATTTATAAACTTTGAAACATATGTCTCTAACCATTATAATGCCAAAGTTAAGATTTTGAGATCAGATAATGGAGGAGAGTACACCAGCAATGCATTCAAAGCTCATCTAGCCAAACAAGGTGTGATTCATCAAACCAGCTGTCCATACACTCCCCAACAAAATGGTGTGGCCGAGAGGAAGAACAGGCATCTCATGGAGGTCACTAGGAGCATGATGTTCCATACTAGTGTCCCAAAGAGCTTTTGGGGTGATGCGGTCCTAACTGCATGCTACCTGATCAACCGCATTCCTACCAGAGTTCTACAAGACTGCTCTCCATTTGAGGTATTGAACAAAGCTAAACCATCTATTGATCATATGCGTGTGTTTGGGTGCCTTTGTTTTGTTTTGAAACCAGGAGAACTGAGGAACAAACTGGAGGCTAAGAGCACAAGAGCTATGTTCATTGGGTATTCACCAAACCAGAAGGGCTATAAGTGCTATGAACCAGAGACTAGGAGAGTCTTGGTATCTAGAGATGTGAAGTTTGTAGAAACCAGAGGGTACTACAACAACAAGGATTGGAATGAGCTGGAGAACTTGTCTCAATCCGCATCAGATAGAGCAGCCAATCTCAGACAAGTCATGAGGAGACTTGGGGTCAGCTTACCTATGGAAGAGCCGGGACAAGCAGGATCAGATAATGTGGGAGGATCAAGCCGGTCTGAAGAGCAAACCGAGACAACTACAGATGAAGTTGAGATCCAAGAAGCTGCTCCCCTTGATCCTGAGGGGGGAAATCAGGGTGAACCACCTGTATCTGAGGAAGTTCATGATCAAGAAGAGCACCATGACCAAGAGGAGGAAGTGGAGGATCAGAATCAGAACTTGGAAGGTGGAGAAGGCACTCAGAATGAAAATGATCAGCCAGTACTTAGGAGAAGTACTAGGATCAAGAAGCCGGCTTCAAACTGGAACAACACCAGAGTCTACTTCAATGCAGAGGCAGTAGCTCACCCACCCAGTGGCGTGTGCTCCCTAGCTCACTATCCAGAAGAACATCAAGCCTTTGTGGGCTCATTGGATCAGGAATGGATACCAAGAACATATGCAGAAGCTATGGAAGATGATGAATGGAGGGAATCAGTGAATGATGAAATGGGAGCCATGGAGAGGAACAACACCTGGTATGAGACAGAGCTTCCAAAAGGAAAGAAAGCCGTGACCAGCAGACTCATACACACTATCAAGTATCTTGCAAATGGAAAGCCAGAAAGAAAAAGACCAGATTGGTAGCAAGAGGATACACACAAGTTTATGGAGAAGACTATCTAGACACCTTTGCACCAGTGGCCAAGCTTCACACAATCCGGATTATCCTTTCATTGGCAGTAAATCAAGAGTGGGATCTTTGGCAAATGGATGTGAAGAATGCCTTCTTGCAAGGTGAACTAGAAGATGAGGTATATATGAGACCACCGCCGGGAATGGAAGAGATGGTGAAACCAGGGAATGTACTCAGACTCAGAAAAGCCATATATGGTTTGAAACAATCACCAAGAGCTTGGTATCACAAGCTGAGCACTACACTGAATGGGAGAGGCTTTGTGAAGTCTCAAGCGGATCACACACTCTTCACTCTCACCAGCAAGCAAGGGATTGTTGTGATTCTAGTCTATGTGGATGATATCATCATCACTGGTTGTGACAAGGAGGGGATCAGTTCAACCAAGACCTTTCTTAAAGCCGCATTTGATATCAAAGACCTAGGAGAACTGAAGTACTTCCTCGGCATTGAGATGTGCAGATCAAAGGAAGGATTGTTCATGTCCCAAAGAAAGTATACCCTGGACATCTTAAAGGAGGCAGGAGATCTTGGAGGAAGACAAGCCAAGACACCACTTGAAGAAGGTTACAAGGTATTGCGAGAGGGGGAGTATGAAGATACTCCATTTGAAGATGTCAAACAATATAGACGGATGGTTGGGAAGCTGATCTATCTAACCATCACTCGGCCAGATGTGTGCTTTGCAGTTAATCAAGTAAGCCAACATATGCAAACTCCCAAGGTTCATCACTGGAACATGGTGGAGAGGATACTAAGATACTTGAGAGAGGCACCAGGTCAGGGTGTATGGATGGCTTGCAACAAGAACACTGAGGTGATAGGATACTGTGATGCAGATTGGGCTGGGGACAGAATAGACAGAAGATCAACCACCGGCTATTGTACATTCATTGGAGGAAATCTGGTCACTTGGAAGAGCAAGAAACAGAAGGTAGTGTCTTGCTCTAGTGCAGAAGCAGAGTACAGATCAATGAGGAAGCTAACCAGTGAGCTTATCTGGATAAAAGGGCTTCTAGGCGACTTGGGAATTGAGATCAAAACTCCCATGACCATGCATTGTGACAACCAAGCCGCAATACACATTGCATCCAACTCAGTCTTCCATGAGAGGACAAAACACATAGAAGTGGACTGCCACAAGGTAAGACAAGCAGTAGAGCAGCAAGTGATTCTCCCATGTTATACAAGAAGTGAGGATCAGCTGGCTGACATCTTCACCAAGGCGGCCAGTAGCAAAGTTTGTGAGTCCATTCTTCCAAGACTTGGACTCATAAACCTCCCATGTCAATAATCCCCTCACCATGGAGTATTCTACTCTTTTTCCTTTGCTTGGTTTTTATCCCAAGTGGTTTTTCCAAGTAAAGGTTTTAATGAGGGAATGCTTCATGGTTTCCAAGCTTGACAATCACCACTGTCAAGCTTGAGGGGGAGTGTTGACATGAAGCAATAAAGAGAGGAGAATGAAGTAAGAAGCAAGAGGGGAACAATTACATCCGGATCAAGCAATCACTCAACTTACCTTGCTAGACAAGTCTGTCCGTACAAGACAACCCTAACTTGGAGTGCAAGACATAAGAGTGACTGATGTAGAAGAGAAGAAGGCAAGAAGAATGTTTGGAATCGCCTAAGGGAAGTGGGGAACCGTTGAGAGTGCAGGTCACGGGTCTGGTTAAGGATTCAAAGTCTTCCCACCCGTTAGGACCTGTCACTATCCAGGACCACTTTGCCCATCTCTCCTCTGTCTTAACTTCTTTGTTTATTGTTTCCTTAATGTCGACATCTTGCTGTATGAATTCTATAAATGGGTTGTTCCCATAAACAAATCATTCAAGGGAAAAGAGTTCTCTATTATTCTCTTTGTCAATCTCTCTCTCTCTCTCACGGTTCAACCTAGTTCTTCTCTAATCTCTTCACAAATCTTCCTTAAACTCTCACATAAATCCTATAAAACTATCATAGGGTTCTAGATGCATTTAGAAACTTTCAATCATATGTTTCTAACCAGTATAATGCCAAGATTAAGATTTTCAGGTCTGATAATGGTGGAGAGTATACTGGCCATGCATTCAAGAACCATCTAGCTCAACATGGGATACTTCACCAAACGAGTTACCCTTATACAGCTCAACAAAATGGAGTGGCTGAGAGAAAGAACAGACATCTTATGGAAGTGGCTAGATCAATGATGTTCCAGATGAGAGTGCCAAAGAGATTCTGGAGTGATGCTGTGATCACGGCTTGCTACCTAATCAATAGGATCCCAACCAAGATCCTGGAAGATAAAGCTCCTTATGAAGTTCTCAACAACAGCAAGCCAGTCCTAGATCACCTAAGAGTGTTTGGGTGTATAAGCTATGTTCTTATCCCGGGAGAGATGAGAAACAAGCTGGAAGCAAAGAGTATCAAAGCTATGATGATAGGATACTCAACCACACAGAAGGGATACAAGTGCTTTGTTCCTGAGTCAAGGAGAGTTCTTGTATCAAGAGATGTCAAGTTCTTTGAAGAGAAGAGCTACTATGAAGATAAAGATTGGAAAGAGCTGGAGGATCTTTCACAACCTTCAGATAAAGCTACAAGCATGAGACAGATACTAGAAGGTCTTGGAATTGGAATGTCCCAGGAGTCGACAGAGAATCAGTCATCTGAAAGACAAGAAGCTGAAGAACCATCTCACCTTGATCATGAGGGAGGGAATGGAATTGAGCCGGATGAGAATCAAGATTTTGCGGATCATCCTGATCAAGGTGGAGCTGAACCAAGTAGTGAAGAACCTAATGAGCTACCAGAACAAGGAGGAGTGGAAGCTACTGAAGTAGAAGCACCAGAGCAAGCACCAGCTGAGGTACCATTAAGGAGAAGCACATGGCTGAAGAGAGATGCTTCCAACTGGGTAAACACGAGAGTGTACTACAATGCCCAGGCTGTGGAGCATCCTTCTCAAGCTGTGTGTTCATTTGCCTGTTATCCAAAGGAGCATTGCGCATTCATGATGAGCCTAGATGAAAGTAGTGTACCAAGATCATATGAAGAGGCAATGCTACATCAAGATTGGAAGGAATCTGTTGGAGATGAGGCAAATGCCATGATAAAGAATGACACTTGGTTTGAAAGTGAGTTGCCAAAAGGAAAGAAGGCAGTAACCAGCAAGTGGATATTCACCATTAAGTATCTACCTGATGGAACCATTGACAGAAAGAAGACAAGACTGGTGGCTAGAGGATACACTCAAACATATGGGGAAGACTACATTGATACCTTTGCCCCTGTTGCCAAGCTACATACAATAAGAATTGTATTGTCTCTTGCTGTGAACCTTGAGTGGGAGCTTTGGCAGATGGATGTGAAGAATGCATTTCTTCAGGGAGAACTAGAAGATGAAGTGTACATGCATCCACCACCGGGTCTTGAACATCTTGTGAAACCAGGGAATGTATTGAGACTCAAGAAGGCAATCTATGGGTTGAAGCAATCACCTAGAGCATGGTACAACAAGCTGAGTACTACTCTGAATGGCCGTGGGTTCAAGAAGTCAGAGTTGGATCACACCCTCTTCACCCTCACTACACCTTCAGGTATCATCTGTCTACTCGTATATGTTGATGACATTATCATAACAGGTAGTGATAAGGCTGGTATAAAAGCCACAAAGGAGTTTTTGAAATCTGTGTTTGAAATCAAAGACTTAGGGGAAATGAAATACTTCCTTGGAATTGAGTTGTGTAGATCTAAGGAAGGATTGTTCATTTCCCAAAGGAAGTATACACTTGATCTTTTGAAAGATGCAGGTATACAAGGAGACAAGACAGCAAAGATGCCTCTTGAAGATGGATACAAGGTTCCACGTGAGGGGGAGGTTGAAGATAGCAAGGCCTTTCATGATCCAAAGCTGTACAGGAAGCTAGTAGGGAAGCTCATCTACCTTACAATCACACGACCAGACATATGCTTTGCGGTGAACCAAGTGAGCCAGCATATGCAAGTCCCAAAGGATCATCACTGGCGCATGGTGGAGAGACTTCTCTTATATCTGAATGGGACGACAAGCCTTGGAGTGTGGATGGGATGCAACAAGAGCACTGAAGTGGTGGGATACTGTGATGCGGATTGGGCTGGAGATAGAGCAGACAGGAGATCAACCACCGGCTATTGTACATTCATTGGAGGCAACTTGGTGACTTGGAAGAGTAAGAAGCAGAAGGTGGTGTCTTGTTCAAGCGCTGAAGCTGAGTATAGAGCAATGCTGAAGCTTACCAATGAGTTGGTATGGATCAAAGGAATCTTGAAGCACTTGGAGATAGAGCAGGGAACTCCAATGACTATGCATTGTGATAATCAAGCGGCTATACACATTGCGACCAACTCAGTCTTCCATGAGAGAACCAAGCACATTGAAGTTGATTGTCACAAGGTGAGGCAGATGATTGTCTTGGGAGTGATCTTGCCATGCTACACAAGGAGTGAGGATCAACTTGCGGATGTGTTCACCAAGGCCGCAAGACAAAAGACTATGGAGTCCATTCATACCAGATTGGGGCTCATAGATCTTTCCCAAAGGAGCTGATCCCCTTTGCCATGAGGTCTTCACTCTTTTTCCCTCATCAAGGTTTTGTCCCAATGGGTTTTCCTTGGTGAGGTTTTTAATGAGGAAGATCTCATGGTGGTTCCAAGCTTAACTAAGTTACTAAGTTAAGCTTGAGGGGGAGTGTTAAAATGAGTTGTTCAGTACATGGGGAGATGGCTTAAGGAGTTGAGGATGTGAGAATGTGAAGGCAAAGGGAAGGAAGGTTAGGGATCGACCAGGCCGTACAAGAGGCCGTACCGGCCGTACCGTCCGTACTGTCCGGGTCGATCCATAACTCGACCAAGAGGAAAGTTACCCGGGTGAAAGGGTTAAACGGCCAAAGGGGTTTTACTTTAGGAGATAAGACCGTTTGGATGGATAGAGTGACCGCGGCTTATCCTGACAGTCTGGCACAGGCTGTAAAGGCAAAAGGAGTCTCACCAAAAGATGCCATAAGCGTGTGATCTTCCTCATTGGTTTACATTTGAATTAAAGCAACCTTATCCTTGACCACACATGCTTAGAGCTTCTGAATACCCTAATGTCTCTCTCTATATATTGTAAACTCTGTCTTGATTAATGATTAACACGAGTTTTGTCAGATTCTCTCTCTAGTTCATCATGTTTCTCTTCTACATTTCATAAATCATCTCAGCTCACTTTAATCTTTCTCTAAATCTCTCAATACCTGTTCAACTCTCTAAAATCATAGTACGGACTGTACGGACCGGTACGGATGAGATCGACCCGAAACATCTTTTCTCAACCATCTGAAGACATTTGGTGTTTGTGCAAAAATAGGGCACAAGGGTACGGTCTGAGAAGTATGTGCAAGGTCCGGGTTGAGTAATGGTATCAAAAGAGCATCAAGAAGATGCTGTGTGCAATGGGAATCTAAGGGAGCTGGCACACGGTTCTGATTGGCTTATGATAGTCCAAGACAGGCTGGATGTTGCTGGAAAGAAAGAGACAAAGGCTGGCTATGTATCTGGACAAAGATATGGACAGATACATAAGGCAGTGTGGAGTATTTCTAGCCAAGCATTCCCACATCCAATCAGGAGCATACAACCAGCTACAAACAACCCAAGACCTGATCCAGAACGTCCATTTCAAACCAGGCTACCTCAACTGTCCATTTCTTATCCTTAACTTAGGGTTTTATGAGTTTGCAACCTGTTTTCTATTTAAAGACCCTTTATGGGCGAATTGTAAACTCTCTAAGAGAGTAAGGGGGATTTCCCCTTCTCCTTCCTAGTCTTTGGTTACTTTGAATCTCCAAATCTCTATTCTCTGGTTACTTAATCTCTCAGTCTCTCTAATCTCTCAATCTCTCACTCAAAGTCTCTTAATCTCACGCCATTCTTATTCTTCCATCAGTCTCTCTTTTATTCTCTTCCATTGTTGACACAAGACTCAGTCCCAACCTGTGGAGGTTGATTCATCACGCCCACACACAGCCTGTGCTCTGAAAATCTCACACTAACTCCTATGAGATTTATTCGACTTCCTGGTGATTCTCCACTACTTTATGTATCAAAATCAAGCTTCTTACATTGCGATTCATCCTGGTTTGATTAGAATGACAAAGAAGCTGTCATATTCCCAACAGGAAAACTGGGATCACCTGATTTGAAAGTGGAATAGCTTCTTCATCTTAACTCCTATGAGATTTATTCAGCTTCCTGGTGATTCTCCACTACTTTTTGTTTCAAAATCAAGCTTCTTACATCGCGATTCATCCTGGTTTGATTAGAATGACAAAGAAGCTGTCATATTCCCAAACAGGAAAACTGGGATCACCTGATTTGAAAGTGGGATAGCTTCTTCATCCTAACTCCTATGAGATTTATTCAGCTTCCTGGTGATTCTCCACTACTTTATGTTTCAAAATCAAGCTTCTTACATCGCGATTCATCCTGGTTTGATTAGAATGACAAATAAGCTGTCATATTCCCAAACAGGAAAACTGGGATCACCTGATTTGAAAGTGGGATAGCTTCTTCATCCTAACTCCTATGAGATTTATTCAGCTTCCTGGTGATTCTCCACTACTTTATGTATCAAAATCAAGCTTCTTATATCGCGATTCATACTGGTTGATTAGAATGACAAAGAAGCTGTCATATTCCCAAACAGGAAAACTGGGATCACCTGATTTGAAAATGGGATAGCTTCTTCATCCTAACTCCTATGAGATTTATTCAGCTTCCTGGTGATTCTCCACTACTTTATGTATCAAAATCAAGCTTCTTACATCGCGATTCATCCTGGTTTGATTAGAATGACAAAGAAGCTGTCATATTCCCAAACAGGAAAACTGGGATCACCTGATTTGAAAGTGGGATAGCTTCTTCATCCTAACTCCTATGAGACTTATTCAGCTTCCTGGTGATTCTCCACTACTTTATGTTTCAAAATCAAGCTTCTTACATCGCGATTCATCCTGGTTTGATTAGAATGACAAATAAGCTGTCATATTCCCAAACAGGAAAACTGGGATCACCTGATTTGAAAGTGGGATAGCTTCTTCATCCTAACTCCTATGAGATTTATTCAGCTTCCTGGTGATTCTCCACTACTTTATGTATCAAAATCAAGCTTCTTACATCGCGATTCATCCTGGTTTGATTAGAATGACAAAGAAGCTGTCATATTCCCAAACAGGAAAACTGGGATCACCTGATTTGAATGGGATAGCTTCTTCATCCTAACTCCTATGAGATTTATTCAGCTTCCTGGTGATTCTCCACTACTTTATGTATCAAAATCAAGCTTCTTACATCGCGATTCATACTGGTTTGATTAGAATGACAAAGAAGCTGTCATATTCCCAAACAGGAAAACTGGGATCACCTGATTTGAAAGTGGGATAGCTTCTTCATCCTAACTCCTATGAGACTTATTCAGCTTCCTGGTGATTTTCCACTACTTTATGTTTCAAAATCAAGCTTCTTACATCGCGATTCATCCTGGTTTGATTAGAATGACAAAGAAGCTGTCATATTCCCAAACAGGAAAACTGGGATCACCTGATTTGAAAGTGGGATAGCTTCTTCATCCTAACTCCTATGAGATTTATTCAGCTTCCTGGTGATTCTCCACTACTTTATGTATCAAAATCAAGCTTCTTACATCGCGATTCATCCTGGTTTGATTAGAATGACAAAGAAGCTGTCATATTCCCAAACAGGAAAACTGGGATCACCTGATTTGAAAGTGGGATAGCTTCTTCATCCTAACTCCTATGAGATTTATTCAGCTTCCTGGTGATTCTCCACTACTTTATGTATCAAAATCAAGCTTCTTACATCGCGATTCATCCTGGTTTGATTAGAATGACAAAGAAGCTGTCATATTCCCAAACAGGAAAACTGGGATCACCTGATTTGAAAGTGGGATAGCTTCTTCATCCTAACTCCTATGAGATTTATTCAGCTTCCTGGTGATTCTCCACTACTTTATGTATCAAAATCAAGCTTCTTACATCGCGATTCATCCTGGTTTGATTAGAATGACAAAGAAGCTGTCATATTCCCAAACAGGAAAACTGGGATCACCTGATTTGAAAGTGGGATAGCTTCTTCATCCTAACTCCTATGAGATTTATTCGACTTCCTGGTGATTCTCCACTACTTTATGTATCAAAATCAAGCTTCTTACATCGCGATTCATCCTGGTTTGATTAGAATGACAAAGAAGCTGTCATATTCCCAAACAGGAAAACTGGGATCACCTGATTTGAAAGTGGGATAGCTTCTTCATCCTAACTCCTATGAGATTTATTCAGCTTCCTGGTGATTCTCCACTACTTTATGTATCAAAATCAAGCTTCTTACATCGCGATTCATCCTGGTTTGATTAGAATGACAAAGAAGCTGTCATATTCCCAAACAGGAAAACTGGGATCACCTGATTTGAAAGTGGGATAGCTTCTTCATCCTAACTCCTATGAGATTTATTCAGCTTCCTGGTGATTCTCCACTACTTTATGTATCAAAATCAAGCTTCTTACATCGCGATTCATCCTGGTTTGATTAGAATGACAAAGAAGCTGTCATATTCCCAAACAGGAAAACTGGGATCACCTGATTTGAAAGTGGGATAGCTTCTTCATCCTAACTCCTATGAGATTTATTCAGCTTCCTGGTGATTCTCCACTACTTTATGTATCAAAATCAAGCTTCTTACATCGCGATTCATCCTGGTTTGATTAGAATGACAAAGAAGCTGTCATATTCCCAAACAGGAAAACTGGGATCACCTGATTTGAAAGTGGGATAGCTTCTTCATCCTAACTCCTATGAGATTTATTCAGCTTCCTGGTGATTCTCCACTACTTTATGTATCAAAATCAAGCTTCTTACATCGCGATTCATCCTGGTTTGATTAGAATGACAAAGAAGCTGTCATATTCCCAAACAGGAAAACTGGGATCACCTGATTTGAAAGTGGGATAGCTTCTTCATCCTAACTCCTATGAGATTTATTCAGCTTCCTGGTGATTCTCCACTACTTTATGTATCAAAATCAAGCTTCTTACATCGCGATTCATCCTGGTTTGATTAGAATGACAAAGAAGCTGTCATATTCCCAAACAGGAAAACTGGGATCACCTGATTTGAAAGTGGGATAGCTTCTTCATCCTAACTCCTATGAGATTTATTCAGCTTCCTGGTGATTCTCCACTACTTTATGTATCAAAATCAAGCTTCTTACATCGCGATTCATCCTGGTTTGATTAGAATGACAAAGAAGCTGTCATATTCCCAAACAGGAAAACTGGGATCACCTGATTTGAAAGTGGGATAGCTTCTTCATCCTAACTCCTATGAGATTTATTCAGCTTCCTGGTGATTCTCCACTACTTTATGTATCAAAATCAAGCTTCTTACATCGCGATTCATCCTGGTTTGATTAGAATGACAAAGAAGCTGTCATATTCCCAAACAGGAAAACTGGGATCACCTGATTTGAAAGTGGGATAGCTTCTTCATCCTAACTCCTATGAGATTTATTCAGCTTCCTGGTGATTCTCCACTACTTTATGTATCAAAATCAAGCTTCTTACATCGCGATTCATCCTGGTTTGATTAGAATGACAAAGAAGCTGTCATATTCCCAAACAGGAAAACTGGGATCACCTGATTTGAAAGTGGGATAGCTTCTTCATCCTAACTCCTATGAGATTTATTCAGCTTCCTGGTGATTCTCCACTACTTTATGTATCAAAATCAAGCTTCTTACATCGCGATTCATCCTGGTTTGATTAGAATGACAAAGAAGCTGTCATATTCCCAAACAGGAAAACTGGGATCACCTGATTTGAAAGTGGGATAGCTTCTTCATCCTAACTCCTATGAGATTTATTCAGCTTCCTGGTGATTCTCCACTACTTTATGTATCAAAATCAAGCTTCTTACATCGCGATTCATCCTGGTTTGATTAGAATGACAAAGAAGCTGTCATATTCCCAAACAGGAAAACTGGGATCACCTGATTTGAAAGTGGGATAGCTTCTTCATCCTAACTCCTATGAGATTTATTCAGCTTCCTGGTGATTCTCCACTACTTTATGTATCAAAATCAAGCTTCTTACATCGCGATTCATCCTGGTTTGATTAGAATGACAAAGAAGCTGTCATATTCCCAAACAGGAAAACTGGGATCACCTGATTTGAAAGTGGGATAGCTTCTTCATCCTAACTCCTATGAGATTTATTCGACTTCCTGGTGATTCTCCACTACTTTATGTATCAAAATCAAGCTTCTTACATCGCGATTCATCCTGGTTTGATTAGAATGACAAAGAAGCTGTCATATTCCCAAACAGGAAAACTGGGATCACCTGATTTGAAAGTGGGATAGCTTCTTCATCCTAACTCCTATGAGATTTATTCAGCTTCCTGGTGATTCTCCACTACTTTATGTATCAAAATCAAGCTTCTTACATCGCGATTCATCCTGGTTTGATTAGAATGACAAAGAAGCTGTCATATTCCCAAACAGGAAAACTGGGATCACCTGATTTGAAAGTGGGATAGCTTCTTCATCCTAACTCCTATGAGATTTATTCAGCTTCCTGGTGATTCTCCACTACTTTATGTATCAAAATCAAGCTTCTTACATCGCGATTCATCCTGGTTTGATTAGAATGACAAGAAGCTGTCATATTCCCAAACAGGAAAACTGGGATCACCTGATTTGAAAGTGGGATAGCTTCTTCATCCTAACTCCTATGAGATTTATTCAGCTTCCTGGTGATTCTCCACTACTTTATGTATCAAAATCAAGCTTCTTACATCGCGATTCATCCTGGTTTGATTAGAATGACAAAGAAGCTGTCATATTCCCAAACAGGAAAACTGGGATCACCTGATTTGAAAGTGGGATAGCTTCTTCATCCTAACTCCTATGAGATTTATTCAGCTTCCTGGTGATTCTCCACTACTTTATGTATCAAATCAAGCTTCTTACATCGCGATTCATCCTGGTTTGATTAGAATGACAAAGAAGCTGTCATATTCCCAAACAGGAAAACTGGGATCACCTGATTTGAAAGTGGGATAGCTTCTTCATCCTAACTCCTATGAGATTTATTCACTTCCTGGTGATTCTCCACTACTTTATATCAAAATCAAGCTTCTTACATCGCGATTCATCCTGGTTTGATTAGAATGACAAAGAAGCTGTCATATTCCCAAACAGGAAAACTGGGATCACCTGATTTGAAAGTGGGATAGCTTCTTCATCCTAACTCCTATGAGATTTATTCATTCCTGGTGATTCTCCACTACTTTATGTATCAAAATCAAGCTTCTTACATCGCGATTCATCCTGGTTTGATTAGAATGACAAAGAAGCTGTCATATTCCCAAACAGGAAAACTGGGATCACCTGATTTGAAAGTGGGATAGCTTCTTCATCCTAACTCCTATGAGATTTATTCAGCTTCCTGGTGATTCTCCACTACTTTATGTATCAAAATCAAGCTTCTTACATACATCGCGATTCATCCTGGTTTTGATTAGAATGACAAAGAAGCTGTCATATTCCCAAACAGGAAAACTGGGATCACCTGATTTGAAAGTGGGATAGCTTCTTCATCCTAACTCCTATGAGATTTATTCAGCTTCCTGGTGATTCTCCACTACTTTATGTTCTCAAAATCAAGCTTCTTACATCGCGATTCATCCTGGTTTGATTAGAATGACAAAGAAGCTGTCATATTCCCAAACAGAAAACTGGGATCACCTGATTTGAAAGTGGGATAGCTTCTTCATCCTAACTCCTGAGATTTATTCACTTCCTGGTGATTCTCCACTACTTTATGTATCAAAATCAAGCTTCTTACATCGCGATTCATCCTGGTTTGATTAGAATGACAAAGAAGCTGTCATATTCCCAAACAGGAAAACTGGGATCACCTGATTTGAAAGTGGGATAAGCTTCTTCATCCTAACTCCTATGAGATTTATTCAGCTTCCTGGTGATTCCCCCACTATTTTATGTCAAAATCAAGCTTCTTACATCGCGATTCATCCTGGTTTTGATTAGAATGACAAAGAAGCTGTCATATTCCCAAACAGGAAAACTGGTATCACCTGATTTGAAAGTGGGATAGCTTCTTCATCCCTAACTCCTATCGATTT
>NW_026016948.1:0-50274 GCF_020379485.1 Brassica napus | reverse complement strand
GCTTGATTGGATACATAAAGTGTGTGGAGAAGAATCATCGGAAGTTGAATAAACCTCATAGGAGTTGGGATGAAGAAGTTATCCCACTTTCAAATCAGGTGATTCCAGTTTCCCTGTTTGGGAATAGCACAGCTTCTTCGTCCTTCCAATCAAACCAGGGATGAATCACTTTTGTGAGAATCTTGATTTGGATACATAAAGTGGTGCAGAATCATCAGGAAGTTGAATAAATCTCATAGGAGTTGGAATGCAGAAGTTATCCCATTTTCAAATCAGGTGATTCCAGTTTCCCAAATGGGAAGTAGCTGAGGTAAGAGTAGCACAGCTCTACAACCTTCCAATCAAACCAGGATGAATCACTTTGTTGTGAGAAGCTTGATTTGGATACATAAAGTGGTGGAGAATCATCAGGAAGTTAAATAAAACCCTCATAGTATGAGGTTTCAGAGTACCAGTACTTGAGTGATGTAAGAACAGATGAGAGATTGTTGTATGATGAAGTAATGAAGAATAGAAATGAGTTTAAGAGAATCAAAGAAGAGAGTATGGGGAGAGAGACTGAGAGACTAGGAACGGTATGAGGAGAGATTAGAGAGAGACTTAGTGACAAGATTAAGAGGACTTAGTAACCAGAGAATAAGAACTAAGAACATGTTTATGAAGAAGAGAGACTCTCTCAGCTTAAGGGTTTACAAGTGAGTGCATCATAAGAGGCTTATATATGCCTTTACACAATTCATATCACAAAAACCTAGATCCTAAGGCTATAATTAAAAGATAGAATGGATGGTGAGGATGAGAGAAGACTGGTCTTGATGTTGCTGGAGCTAGCTGGCGATTTGACTCAAGGTAAAGGGCTCAGATTGCTTCATTTGAATTGGATGGATAGATGAGTCAAGGCTGTAAAGGTAAAGCACCTTACCTTTCCAGCTCATACCAACAGCTCACCTTATCCATTTGATCTTCCTTTCCCTCCAAGTATCCCAAACGGTCACTTAAGAGATCAGATTGAACCGCCCACAACATTGCACATCAGAATTTGGGGTTAACCGGATCGGCGGAGACATGGGCGTGAGGAGTGGACTGTACGGTCGATGGTACGACCTCCTGTCCATACCACTCGCCCTATCTTTGTACATTGCCCTATCTTCCTTCTTGGTTGCACTAGACATCTTCATGGCTCACCCTAGACTGTACGAGGCCGTACTGAACGCCCTTATCTTTGCACCATACTTCCATCTTCTCTCTAAACTCCTTCACAGCCTTCACATGATCAGTCTAAGTCTTTCCTAGACTTAACTTCACAAGATAACTACTTCAGAACACCTCTGAAGCTTGATTGAAACTCTTCTGGAATCTTCTAGAGCTTGCCCTATTATTGTACAAGCTCTATCTTTCTCTTCAGTTCAACACATAGGAGTTGGGATGAAGAAGTTATCCCACTTTCAAATCAGGTGATTCTAGTTCCCAGTTGGGAATAGCACAGCTTCTTCGTCCTTCCAATCAAACCAGGATGAATCTCTTTGTGAGAAGCTTGATTTGGATACATAAAGTGGTGGAGAATCATCAGGAAGTTGAATAAACCTCATAGGAGTTGGGATGAAGAATTTATCCCACTTTCAAATCAGGTGATTCCAGTTTCCCAGTTTGGGAATAGCACAGCTTCTTCGTCCTTCCAATCAAACCAGGATGAATCACTTTGTGAGAATCTTGATTTGGATACATAAGTGGTGGAGAAATCACCAGGAAGTTGAAATAAATCTCATAGGAGTTGGTAGATGAGATGAAGAAGTTATCCCACTTTCAAATCAGGGGATTCCAGTTTTCCAGTTTGGGAATAGCAAAGCTTCTTCGTCCTTCCAATCAAACCAGGATGAATCTCTTTGTGAAAAGATTGATTTGGATACATAAAGTGGTAATGGAGATGGTGGAGAATCATCAGGAAGTTGAATAAACCTCATAGGAGTTGGGGATGAAGAAGTTATCCCACTTTCAAATCAGGTGTGATTCCAGTTTCCCAGTTTGGAATAGCACAGCTTCTCGTCCTTCCAATCAAACCAGGATGAATCACTTGTGAGAAGCTTGATTTGGATACATAAAGTGGTGGAGAATCATCAGGAACGTTGAATCATCTCATAGGAGTTGGGATGAAGAAGTTATCCCACTTTCAAATCAGGTGATTCTAGTTTCCCAGTTTGGAATAGCACAGCTTCTTCGTCGTCCAATCAAAACCAGGATGAATCACTTTGTGAGAAGCTTGATTTGGATACATAAAGTGGTGGAGAATCATCAGGAAGTGGAATAAATCTCATAGGAGTTGGGATGAAGAAGTTATCCCACTTTCAAATCAGGTGTGATTCTAGTTTCCCAGTTTGGGAATAGCACAGCTTCTTCGTCCTTCCAATCAAACCAGGATGAATCACTTGTGAGAAATCTTGATTTGGATACATAAAGTGGTGGAGAATCACCAGGAAGTTGAATAAATCTCATAGGAGTTGGGATGAAGAAGTTATCCACTTTCAAATCAGGGGATTCCAGTTTTCCAGTTTGGGAATAGCAAAGCTTCTTCGTCCTTCCAATCAAACCAGGATGAATCTCTTTGTGAGAAGCTTGATTTGGATACATAAAGTGGTGGAGAATCATCAGGAAGTGAATTAATAAACCTCATAGGAGTTGGAGATGAAGAAGTTATCCCACTTTCAAATCAGGGGGATTCCAGTTTTCCAGTTTGGGAATAGCAAAGCTTCTCGTCCTTCCAATCAAACCAGGATGAATCTCTTTGTGAAAAGATGATTTGGATACATAAGTGGTGGGAGAAGAGAGAGATGGAGAATCATCAGGAGAAGTTGAATAAACCTCATAGGAGTTGAGAATGGGAATGAAGAAGTTATCTCCACTTTCAAATCAGGTGATTCCAGTTTTTCCCAGTTTAGGGGAATAGCACAGCTTCTTGTTCCGTGCTTTCCTAATCCAATCAAACCAGGATGAATCACTTTGTGAGAAGCTTGATTTGGATACATAAAGTGGTGGAGAATCATCAGGAAGTTGAATAAATCTCATAGGAGTTGGGATGAAGAAGTTATCCCACTTTAAAATCAGGTGATTCTAGTTCCCAGTTTGGGAATAGCACAGCTTCTTCGTCCTCCTCCAATCAAACCAGGATGAATCACTTTGTGAGAAGCTTGATTTGGATACATAAAGTGGTGGAGAATCATCAGGAAGTTGAATAAATCTCATAGGATTTGGGATGAAGAAGTTATCCCACTTTCAATCAGGTGATTCTTGTTTCCCAGTTTGGGAATAGCACAGCTTCTTCGTCCTTCCAATCAAACCAGGATGAATCACTTTGTGAGAAGCTTGATTTGGATACATAAAGTGGTGGAGAATCATCAGGAAGTTGAATAAACCTCATAGGAGTTGGGATGAAGAAGTTTATCCCACTTTCAAATCAGGTGATTTCTTGTTTCCCAGTTTGGGAATAGCACAGCTTCTTCGTCCTTCCAATCAAACCAGGATAATCTCTTGTGAGAAGCTTGATTTGGATACATAAAGTGGTGGAGAATCATCACAGGAAGTTGAATAAATAAACCCATAGGAGTTGGGGAAGAAGTAAGTTATCCCACTTTCAAATCAGGTGATTCCAGTTTCCCAGTTTGGGAATAGCACAGCTTCTTCGTCCTTCCAATCAAACCAGGATGAATCACTTTGTGAGAATCTTGATTGTGATACATAAGTGGTGGGGAGAATAACCAGGAGTAAGTAATGAATAAATCTCATAGGAGTTGGGATAGAAGAAGAAGAAGTTATCCCACTTTCAAATCAGTGGATTCCAGTTTTCCCAGTTTGGGAATAGCAAAGCTTCTTCGTCCTTCCAATCAAACCAGGATGAATCACTTTGTGAGAAGCTTGATTTGGATACATAAAGTGGTGGAGAATCATCAGGAAGTTTTAATAAACCTCATAGAGTTGGGAATTTGAAGATAAGAAGAGAATTACCCACTTTCAAAATCAGGTGAATTCCAGTTCCCAGTTTGGGAACAGAATAGCACAGCTTAGTCTTCGTCCTTCCAATCAAACCAGGATGAAATCTCTTTGTGAGAAGTTTGGATTGAGAGGTACATAACTTGGGTGGATGGAATCACCAGGAAGTTGAATAAATATAAATCTCAAGGAGTTTGGAATGCAGAAGTTATCCCATTTTCAAATCAGGTGATTCCAGTTTCCCAAATTGGGAGTGATTGTGGGAGTAGCCAGCTTCTTCGTCCTTCCAATCAAACCAGGATGAATCACTTTGTGAGAAAGCATAAGCTTGATTTGGATACATAAAGTGGTGGAGAATCATCAGGAAGTTTGAATATAAACCTCATAGGATAGGAGTTGGGATGAAGAAGTTATCCCACTTTCAAATCAGGTTGATTCCAGTTTCTCAGTTTGGGAATAGCACAGCTTCTTCGTCCTTCCAATCAAACCAGGATGAATCTCTTTATGAGAAGCTTGATTTGGATACATAAATGGGTGGAGAATCATCAGAAAGTGAATAATAAACCTCATAGGAGTTGGATGAAGAAGTTAGAATTCCCACTTTCAAATCAGGTGATTCCAGTTTCCCAGTTTGGGCGGGAATAGCACAGCTTCTTCGTCCTTCCAATCAAACCAGGATGAATCACTTTGTGAGAATCTTGATTTGGACACATAAAGTTGTGGAGAATCACCAGGAAGTTGAATAAATCTCATAGGAGTTGGGATGAAGAAGTTATCCCACTTTCAAATCAGGGGATTCCAGTTTTCCAGTTTGGGAATAGCAAAGCTTCTTCGTCCTTCCAATCAAACCAGGATGAATCACTTTGTGAGAAGCTTGATTTGGATACATAAATGGTGGAGAATCATCAGGAAGTTGAATAAACCTCGTAGGAGTTGGGATGAAGAAGTTATCCCACTTTCAAATCAGGTGATTCCAGTTTCCCAGTTTGGGAATAGCACAGCTTCTTCGTCCTTCCAATCAAACCAGGATGAATCTCTTTGTGAGAAGCTTGATTTGGATACATAAAGTGGTGGAGAATCACCAGGAAGTTGAATAAATCTCATAGGAGAATGGGAAGAAGTTATCCCATTTTCAAATCAGGTGATTCCAGTTTCCCAAATTGGGAGTAGCACAGCTTCTTCGTCCTTCCAATCAAACCAGGATGAATCACTTTGTGAGAATCTTGATTTGGATACATAAAGTGGTGGAGAATCATCAGGAAGTTGAATAAACCTCATAGGAGTTGGGATGAAGAAGTTATCCCACTTTCAAATCAGGTGATTCCAGTTTCCCAGTTTGGGAATAGCACAGCTTCTTCGTCCTTCCAATCAAACCAGGATGAATCTCTTTGTGAGAAGCTTGATTTGGATACATAAAGTGGTGGAGAATCATCAGGAAGTTGAATAAATCTCATAGGAGTTGGGATGAAGAGTTATCCCACTTTCAAATCAGTGATGTTCCAGTTTCCCAGTTTGGGAGTAGCAGCACAGCTTCTTCGTCCTTCCAATCAAACCAGGATGATGAATCTATTTGTGAGAAGCTGATTGATTTGGATACATAAAGTGGTGGAGAATCACCAGGAGTTGAATAAATCTCATAGGAGTTGAGGATGAAGAAGTTATCCCACTTTCAAATCAGGTGATTCTAGTTTCCCAGTTTGGGAATAGCACAGCTTCTTCGTCCTTCCAATCAAACCAGGATGAATCTCTTTGTGAGAAGCTTGATTCGGATACATAAAGTGGTGGAGAATCACCAGGAAGTTGAATAAATCTCATAGGAGTTGGGATGAAGAAGTTATCCCACTTTCAAATCAGGTGATTCAAGTTTCCCAGTTTGGGAATAGCACAGCTTCTTCGTCCTTCCAATCAAACCATGATGAATCTCTTTGTGAGAAGCTTGATTTGGATACATAAAGTGGTGGAGAATCATCAGGAAGTTGAATAAATCTCATAGGAGTTGGGATGAAGAAGTTATCCCATTGATTTGGATACATAAAGTGGTGGAGAATCATCAGGAAGTGAATTTAAAAACCTCATAGGAGTTGGGATCAAGAAGTTAGAAGTTATCCCACTTTCAAATCAGGTGATTCCAGTTTCTCAGTTTGGGAATAGCACAGCTTCTTCGTCCTTCCAATCAAACCAGGATGAATCACTTTGTGAGAAGCTTGATTTGGATACATAAAGTGGTGGAGAATCACCAGGAAGTTGAATAAATCTCATAGGAGTTGGGATGAAGAAGTTATCCCACTTTCAAATCAGGTGATTCCAGTTTTCCAGTTTGGGAATAGCACAGCTTCTTCGTCCTTCCAATCAAACCAGGATGAATCTCTTTGTGAGAAGCTTGATTTGGATACATAAAGTGGTGGAGAATCATCAGGAAGTTGAATAAATCTCATAGGAGTTGGGATGAAGAAGTTATCCCACTTTCAAATCAGGTGATTCCAGTTTCCCAGTTTGGGAATAGCACAGCTTCTTCGTCCTTCCAATCAAACCAGGATGAATCACTTTGTGAGAAGCTTGATTTGGATACATAAAGTGGTGGAGAATCATCAGGAGTTGAATAAATCTCATAGGAGTTGGGATGAAGAAGTTATCCCACTTTCAAATCAGGTGATTCTAGTTTCCCAGTTTGGGAATAGCACAGCTTCTTCGTCCTTCCAATCAAACCAGGATGAATCACTTTGTGAGAAGCTTGATTTGGATACATAAAGTGGTGGAGAATCATCAGGAAGTTGAATAAATCTCATAGGAGTTGGGATGAAGAAGTTATCCCACTTTCAAATCAGGTGATTTCAGTTTCCCAGTTTGGGAATAGCACAGCTTCTTCGTCCTTCCAATCAAACCAGGATGAATCACTTTGTGAGAAGCTTGATTTGGATACATAAAGTGGTGGAGAATCATCAGGAAGTTGAATAAATCTCATAGGAGTTGGGATGAAGAAGTTATCCCACTTTCAAATCAGGGTGATTCCAGTTTCCCAGTTTGGGAATAGCACAGCTTCTTCGTCCTTCCAATCAAACCAGGATGAATCTCTTTGTGAGAAGCTTGATTTGGATACATAAAGTGGTGGAGAATCACCAGGAAGTTGAATAAATCTCATAGGAGTTGGGATGAAGAAGTTATCCCACTTTCAAATCAGGTGATTCCAGTTTCCCAGTTTGGGAATAGCACAGCTTCTTCGTCCTTCCAATCAAACCAGGATGAATCTCTTTGTGAGAAGCTTGATTTGGATACATAAAGTGGTGGAGAATCACCAGGAAGTTGAATAAATCTCATAGGAGTTGGGATGAAGAAGTTATCCCACTTTCAAATCAGGTGATTCCAGTTTCCCAGTTTGGGAATAGCACAGCTTCTTCGTCCTTCCAATCAAACCAGGATGAATCTCTTTGTGAGAAGCTTGATTTGGATACATAAAGTGGTGGAGAATCACCAGGAAGTTGAATAAATCTCATAGGAGTTGGGATGAAGAAGTTATCCCACTTTCAAATCAGGTGATTCCAGTTTCCCAGTTTGGGAATAGCACAGCTTCTTCGTCCTTCCAATCAAACCAGGATGAATCACTTTGTGAGAAGCTTGATTTGGATACATAAAGTGGTGGAGAATCATCAGGAAGTTGAATAAATCTCATAGGAGTTGGGATGAAGAAGTTATCCCACTTTCAAATCAGGTGATTCCAGTTTCCCAGTTTGGGAATAGCACAGCTTCTTCGTCGTTCCAATCAAACCAGGATGAATCTCTTTGTGAGAAGCTTGATTTGGATACATAAAGTGGTGGAGAATCATCAGGAAGTTGAATAAATCTCATAGGAGTTGGGATGAAGAAGTTATCCCACTTTCAAATCAGGTGATTCCAGTTTCCCAGTTTGGGAATAGCACAGCTTCTTCGTCCTTCCAATCAAACCAGGATGAATCACTTTGTGAGAAGCTTGATTTGGATACATAAAGTGGTGGAGAATCATCAGGAAGTTGAATAAATCTCATAGGAGTTGGAATGCAGAAGTTATCCCATTTCAAATCAGTGATTCCAGTTTCCCATTGGGAGTAGACAGCTTCTTCGTCCTTCCAATCAAACCAGGATGAATCACTTTGTGAGAAGCTTGATTTGGATACATAAAGTGGTGAGAATCATCAGGAAGTTGATATAAACTCATAGGAGTTGAGATGAAGAAGTTATCCCACTTTCAAATCAGGTGATTCCATTTCCCAGTTTGGGAATAGCACAGCTTCTTCGTCCTTCCAATCAAACCAGGATGAATCTCTTTGTGAGAAGCTTGATTTGGATACATAAAGTGGTGGAGAATCATCAGGAAGTTGAATAAATCTCATAGGAGTTGGGATGAAGAAGTTATCCCACTTTCAAATCAGGTGATTCTAGTTTCCCAGTTTGGGAATAGCACAGCTTCTTCGTCCTTCCAATCAAACCAGGATGAATCTCTTTGTGAGAAGCTTGATTCGGATACATAAAGTGGTGGAGAATCACCAGGAAGTTGAATAAATCTCATAGGATTTGGGATGAAGAAGTTATCCCACTTTCAAATCAGGTGATTCAAGTTTCCGAGTTTGGGAATAGCACAGCTTCTTCGTCCTTCCAATCAAACCAGGATGAAACACTTTGTGAGAAGCTTGATTGGATACATAAGTGGTGGAGAATCATCAGGAAGTTGAATAAATCTCATAGGAGTTGGGATGAAGAAGTTATCCCACTTGATTGGATACATAAAGTGGTGGAGAATCATCAGGAAGTTGAATAAACCTCATAGGAGTTGGGATGAAGAAGTTATCCCACTTTCAAATCAGGTGATTCCAGTTTCCCAGTTTGGGAATAGCACAGCTTCTTCGTCCTTCCAATCAAACCAGGATGAATCACTTTGTGAGAAGCTTGATTTGGATACATAAAGTGGTGGAGAATCACCAGGAAGTTGAATAAATCTCATAGGAGTTGGGATGAAGAAGTTATCCTACTTTCAAATCAGGGGATTCCAGTTTTCCAGTTTGGGAATAGCAAAGCTTCTTCGTCCTTCCAATCAAACCAGGATGAATCTCTTTGTGAGAAGCTTGATTTGGATACATAAAGTGGTGGAGAATCATCAGGAAGTTGAATAAATCTCATAGGAGTTGGGATGAAGAAGTTATCCCACTTTCAAATCAGGTGATTCCAGTTTCCCAGTTTGGGAATAACACAGCTTCTTCGTCCTTCCAATCAAACCAGGATGAATCACTTTGTGAGAAGCTTGATTTGGATACATAAAGTGGTGGAGAATCATCAGGAAGTTGAATAAATCTCATAGGAGTTGGGATGAAGAAGTTATCCCACTTTCAAATCAGGTGATTCCAGTTTCCCAGTTTGGGAATAGCACAGCTTCTTCGTCCTTCCAATCAAACCAGGATGAATCACTTTGTGAGAAGCTTGATTTGGATACATAAAGTGGTGGAGAATCATCAGGAAGTTGAATAAATCTCATAGGAGTTGGGATGAAGAAGTTATCCCACTTTCAAATCAGGTGATTCTTTTTCCCAGTTTGGGAATAGCACAGCTTCTTCGTCCTTCCAATCAAACCAGGATGAATCACTTTGTGAGAAGCTTGATTTGGATACATAAAGTGGTGGAGAATCATCAGGAAGTTGAATAAACCTCATAGGAGTTGGGATGAAGAAGTTATCCCACTTTCAAATCAGGTGATTCCAGTTTCCCAGTTTGGGAATAGCACAGCTTCTTCGTCCTTCCAATCAAACCAGGATGAATCACTTTGTGAGAAGCTTGATTTGGATACATAAAGTGGTGGAGAATCATCAGGAAGTTGAATAAATCTCATAGGAGTTGGGATGAAGAAGTTATCCCACTTTCAAATCAGGTGATTCCAGTTTCCCAGTTTGGGAATAGCACAGCTTCTTCGTCCTTCCAATCAAACCAGGATGAATCACTTTGTGAGAAGCTTGATTTGGATACATAAAGTGGTGGAGAATCATCAGGAAGTTGAATAAATCTCATAGGAGTTGGGATGAAGAAGTTATCCCACTTTCAAATCAGGTGATTCTAGTTTCCCAGTTTGGGAATAGCACAGCTTCTTCGTCCTTCCAATCAAACCAGGATGAATCACTTTGTGAGAAGCTTGATTTGGATACATAAAGTGGTGGAGAATCATCAGGAAGTTGAATAAATCTCATAGGAGTTTGGATGAAGAAGTTATCCCACTTTCAAATCAGGTGATTCTTGTTTCCCAGTTTGGGAATAGCACAGCTTCTTCGTCCTTCCAATCAAACCAGGATGAATCTCTTTGTGAGAAGCTTGATTTGGATACATAAAGTGGTGGAGAATCACCAGGAAGTTGAATAAATCTCATAGGAGTTGGGATGAAGAAGTTATCCCACTTTCAAATCAGGGGATTCCAGTTTCCCAGTTTGGGAATAGCAAGCTTCTTCGTCCTTCCAATCAAACCAGGATGAATCTCTTTGTGAAAGCTTGATTTGGATACATAAAGTGGTGGAGAATCACCAGGAAGTTGAATAAATCTCATAGGAGTTGGGATGAAGAAGTTATCCCACTTTCAAATCAGGTGATTCCAGTTTCCCAGTTTGGGAATAGCACAGCTTCTTCGTCCTTCCAATCAAACCAGGATGAATCACTTTGTGAGAAGCTTGATTTGGATACATAAAGTGGTGGAGAATCATCAGGAAGTTGAATAAATCTCATAGGAGTTGGGATGAAGAAGTTATCCCACTTTCAAATCAGGTGATTCCAGTTTCCCAGTTTGGGAATAGCACAGCTTCTTCGTCCTTCCAATCAAACCAGGATGAATCACTTTGTGAGAAGCTTGATTTGGATACATAAAGTGGTGGAGAATCATCAGGAAGTTGAATAAATCTCATAGGAGTTGGGATGAAGAAGTTATCCCACTTTCAAATCAGGTGATTCAGTTTCCCAGTTTGGGAATAGCACAGCTTCTTCGTCCTTCCAATCAAACCAGGATGAATCACTTTGTGAGAAGCTTGATTTGGATACATAAAGTGGTGGAGAATCATCAGGAAGTTGAATAAATCTCATAGGAGTTGGGATGAAGAAGTTATCCCACTTTCAAATCAGGTGATTCCACTTTCAAATCAGGTGATTCAGTTTCCCAGTTTGGGAATAGCACAGCTTCTTCGTCCTTCCAATCAAACCAGGATGAATCTCTTTGTGAGAAGCTTGATTTGGATACATAAAGTGGTGGAGAATCACCAGGAAGTTGAATAAATCTCATAGGAGTTGGGATGAAGAAGTTATCCCACTTTCAAATCAGGTGATTCCAGTTTCCCAGTTTGGGAATAGCACAGCTTCTTCGTCCTTCCAATCAAACCAGGATGAATCACTTTGTGAGAAGCTTGATTTGGATACATAAAGTGGTGGAGAATCATCAGGAAGTTGAATAAATCTCATAGGAGTTGGGATGAAGAAGTTATCCCACTTTCAAATCAGGTGATTCCAGTTTCCCAGTTTGGGAATAGCACAGCTTCTTCGTCCTTCCAATCAAACCAGGATGAATCTCTTTGTGAGAAGCTTGATTTGGATACATAAAGTGGTGGAGAATCACCAGGAAGTTGAATAAATCTCATAGGAGTTGGAATGCAGAAGTTATCCCACTTTCAAATCAGGTGATTCCAGTTTCCCAGTTTGGGAATAGCACAGCTTCTTCGTCCTTCCAATCAAACCAGGATGAATCACTTTGTGAGAAGCTTGATTTGGATACATAAAGTGGTGGAGAATCATCAGGAAGTTGAATAAATCTCATAGGAGTTGGGATGAAGAAGTTATCCCACTTTCAAATCAGGTGATTCCAGTTTCCCAGTTTGGGAATAGCACAGCTTCTTCGTCCTTCCAATCAAACCAGGATGAATCTCTTTGTGAGAAGCTTGATTTGGATACATAAAGTGGTGGAGAATCATCAGGAAGTTGAATAAATCTCATAGGAGTTGGGATGAAGAAGTTATCCCACTTTCAAATCAGGTGATTCCAGTTTCCCAGTTTGGGAGTAGCACAGCTTCTTCGTCCTTCCAATCAAACCAGGATGAATCTATTTGTGAGAAGCTTGATTTGGATACATAAAGTGGTGGAGAATCATCAGGAAGTTGAATAAATCTCATAGGAGTTGGGATGAAGAAGTTATCCCACTTTCAAATCAGGTGATTCCAGTTTCCCAGTTTGGGAATAGCACAGCTTCTTCGTCCTTCCAATCAAACCAGGATGAATCTCTTTGTGAGAAGCTTGATTTGGATACATAAAGTGGTGGAGAATCATCAGGAAGTTGAATAAACTCATAGGAGTTGGGATGAAGAAGTTATCCCACTTTCAAATCAGGTGATTCCAGTTTCCCAGTTTGGGAATAGCACAGCTTCTTCGTCCTTCCAATCAAACCAGGATGAATCACTTTGTGAGAAGCTTGATTTGGATACATAAAGTGGTGGAGAATCACCAGGAAGTTGAATAAATCTCATAGGAGTTGGGATGAAGAAGTTATCCCACTTTCAAATCAGGGGATTCCAGTTTTCCAGTTTGGGAATAGCAAAGCTTCTTCGTCCTTCCAATCAAACCAGGATGAATCACTTTGTGAGAAGCTTGATTTGGATACATAAAGTGGTGGAGAATCATCAGGAAGTTGAATAAACCTCATAGGAGTTGGGATGAAGAAGTTATCCCACTTTCAAATCAGGTGATTCCAGTTTCCCAGTTTGGGAATAGCACAGCTTCTTCGTCCTTCCAATCAAACCAGGATGAATCTCTTTGTGAGAAGCTTGATTTGGATACATAAAGTGGTGGAGAATCACCAGGAAGTTGAATAAATCTCATAGGAGTTGGAATGCAGAAGTTATCCCATTTTCAAATCAGGTGATTCCAGTTTCCCAAATTGGGAGTAGCACAGCTTCTTCGTCCTTCCAATCAAACCAGGATGAATCACTTTGTGAGAAGCTTGATTTGGATACATAAAGTGGTGGAGAATTGTTGAGATGAGAGAATAAAGAGTTGATATATTGAGAGAGGAAGAGAGTTGGAGCAGACAGTAACTTTGGAGAGTTACCACAGTAACTTTATTGTTACTGTGGTAACTAAAGAAGTTACCATAGTAACCAGGGTAACTCGGATGGCAAGGAGGAGTTACCTTAGGTTGTCTACACTTGATCTGAGTATGGGAAGGATAAGAGAGGAGAATTGGACAGGCTGTCACTGGCTGGAAAGGAGAAGAGTGCTTTAGCACTATTAGAAGCATGTGAGCAATCTCAGCCATGGGATTAACAGCCTGGCCTTTGACTACACATGCTTATCTTATCCCCTTAGATTGATTTCGAAAATGCTTCTTCCTTTTGTATATATCTTATGTAAACTCTCTCATAATTAATTAATGGAGTTTTGAGTCTCTCTCTCTAGTCTCTCTCTTCTTAATCTCCAATCTCTTTAATTCTCAGATTAAACTTAATCACTCTTTAAATCACAAAATCTAATATGGTATCAGAGCCAGGTTACTTTAAAAGGAGAGAGTGATTTCGTTTTTCTAAATGTCCTTGAGTGTTCTTGAGTGTTCTTGAGTGTTCTTGAGAGTTCTTGAGAGTTTTTTCAAGAGCTAGATCCTTTAAAAGTCAAGTTTGTGTCTGTTGGTGTTTCTTTTGGAGAGTCAGCCTCAAGGGAGTCCCTTTAGGTGTTTGAGAAGGTCAGAAGAGGGGTCTAGCTCGTGGTTAAGCTTGGCGTGTGAGATTAGAAGCATTTGGGGGAAGATCTAGGCTAAAGGTTGTTGCTTTAGGCTAAAGGAAATGGAGCTGCTTCAATCTGGTACAACAAGGCATGAAGAGAAGAAAGAGAGAGGGAATGAGTGGGGGTGGTTCTCACAAATGAAAACAACTCTGAAAAGGTGTGGAGTTTGGAGAAACCATGAGAAGGAAGAGTCCTTAAAGGGTAAAGCTGCTGAGAAAGATCAGACAGCAAGAGAAACAAGTGGAGATTGCTTTAGTCTTGAAGAAAGTATACTGCTTGAGAAGATTGAAGATGTTTATGAGAACAAGATCAATCTTAGGAGAGTGTATGAAGTCAAGAAGGTGATCAGTGAAGCTAAACAAGGAAGAGAAGAGTTCAATAACCATGTGAGGAAGCTACAACACTTGTGGGCTGAACTACAAGGGTTGAGATCCCATGTGGATGGGGATGCTACACCAGAGCAAGAGATGGTCTTGAAGCTGTTGGCGAGTATGGAGTCATCATATGGGTGGCTGGTGGAGATGGTTCTAAGAGGGGAACAGCTTCCGGAAATGGAAGAGGTCTGTGTGCTTATAAGAAGGGCGTATGAGATAATAAGAAATGATGAGAGGCTAACCATGAGTAGGAGTGAGAGCTCATGGAAGCCCACTGGGAGTAGGAGTGAGAGCTTCCAGAAGCTGACCATGAGTAGGAGTGAGGGCTCATGGAGGCTAACCGGGAGTAGGAGTGAGGGCTTCCGGAAGAGGAGGAGGTGCAGAATGTTATCCAAAGCTTATATCAACATAGGAAAGGGTAGGAAGAGAGTTGTGGGAGAGTGTTCTTACTCTGCCTACATGGGGGAATCAGTAGAAGACAGTGGGGTGTTAAAAGAGCAGGAGAAAGGGAGTAGAGCTGATGATCGTATCACCAGGAAGGAATGGAGAGTGTTCATGGAACATGTACAAGCCTTAGCAGCAAGCAAGAAGCATGCTATACAATCTGGAGCCTCTAAACCCATTGTGATTGATTCTGGAGCAAGTCATCATATGATCAGTGATAGGAGGCTTATAAGTGAGATCAAGGCTGCAACAGGGAGTGTGATGATAGCTAATGGTGCCATGATCCCAATAGAAGGAGTGGGAAAGCTCAAACTGTTTGAGAAGGACACGGCTGCCTTCTACATGCCTCAGTTCACTTCAAATCTATTATCTGTGAAGAAAGCTACCATTGATCTTGATTGTCAAGTAGTATTCAGACCTGATGAAGTTGAGTTTCAAGATTTGAAGACTGGGAGAGTCATTGGCAGAGGAGACAGCAAGAATCAGCTATACCACCTCGACTTGGCTAAGACCTCTAATCCCTTTGATTCTATTTGCTTGAGTAGTACTGCTGAGAAGATTGATAGTATTACTTGGCATGCTAGATTAGGACATCCTCATGCTCGTGCCATTGAATTGATAATCCCTAATATGTCATTCAATCACTTGGATTGTGAAGCATGCATATTAGGAAAGCATTGTAGGACTGTTTTCCCAACATCTGAGACTACTTATGAGCATTGCTTTGATCTAGTTCACTCGGATGTGTGGACCGCTCCATGCATGTCTAGAGACAGCCATAAATACTTTGTGACATTCATTGATGAGAAGTCTAAGTATACATTATGAGGTTTTCAGAGTACCAGTACTTGAGTGATGTAAGAACAGATGAGAGATTGTTGTATGATGAAGTATGAAGAATAGAAATGAGTTTAAGAGAATCAAAGAGAGTATGGGAGAGACTGAGAGACTAGGAACGTGTATGAGAGATTAGAGAGAGACTTAGTGACAAGATTAAGAGACTTAGTAACCAGAGAATAAGAACTAAGAACAAGTTTATGAAGAAGAGAGACTCTCTCAGCTTAAGGGTTTACAAAGTGATCATAAGAGGCTTATATATGCCTTTACACAATTCATATCACAAACCTAGATCCTAAGGCTATAATTAAAAGATAGAATGGATGGTGAGGATGAGAGAAGACTGGTCTTGATGTTGCTGGAGCTAGCTGGCGATTTGACTCAAGGTAAAGGGCTCAGATTGCTTCATTTGAATTGGATGGATAAGATGAGTCAAGGCTGTAAAGGTAAAGCACCTTTACCTTTCCAGCTCATACCAACAGCTCACCTTATCCATTTGAATCTTCCTTTCCCTCCAAGTATCCCAAACGGTCACTTAAGATCAGATTGAACCGCCCACACATTGCACATCTTGATTTGGGTTAACCGGATGACATGGGCGTGAGGAGTGGACTGTACGGTCGATGGTACGGACCTCCTGTCCGTACCACTCGCCCTATCTTTGTACATTGCCCTATCTTCCTTCTTGGTTGCACTAGACATCTTCATGGCTCACCCTAGACTGTACAAGGCCGTACTGAACGCCCTATCTTTGCACCATACTTCCATCTTCTCTCTAACTCCTTCACAGCCTTCACATGATCAGTCTAAGTCTTTCCTAGACTTAACTTCACAAGATAACTACTTCAGAACACCTCTGAAGCTTGATTGAACTCTTCTGGACATCTTCTAGAGCTTGCCCTATTATTGTACAAGCTCTATCTTCTCTTCAGTTCAACACTCCCCCTCAAGCTTGACTTTAGGAGATCCTAAGCCAAGCTTGGAACTCTGAAGAGTCTCCCTCATTAAAAACCTTACAAGGAAAACCCATTGGGACAAAACCTTGCAAGGGAAAAAGAGTAGAGCTCTCCAAAGCCTAGGGATTGGCCAGTGAACTCTTGTGCCTTAGAACCAGTGTGGTTGGACACAAGAAGTTCTGGATCACGGCCTAAACTGGTGCAGCAACTCCTCAAGACTTTGCGCACACAACAACTCAGCTTCACCTCTTCATGGAACTGGTTTGGATCTCCCCCTCTCAACTGACTTCACAGCCTTCTTAGAGAAGCTAGGAAATGACCAGGTTCTTCTTTGATGAGGCTCAAGCACTTGTACCTGATACATTATCCCAAAGGTGCATCAGTACTTATCAAGAGACATCACACAATCCATTCAATCATTTTAAGTATCATTTCTAGACTTTAGATTTGAAATGATGAATGTATTGAATTGAATTGAGTTTAGGACACTTCCCTTATTTTAGATGAGTTCCCACTCGGCCATTGCACCATCTCCATGGCATCATCAGCTTCTTGGAAAGGCAGAATGGATTCATCAGCTTCTCATCAATCACTTCACCATAGAAGCCGCTTTGATCAGTTCACCTTCACCCTTAGACTGCCTAGAATAACTCCGGCTGATGATCCTGTTCTAGGAGCCTTTGCAAAGACTTGTTACTGACCATGGATCATATGCATTAAGACTCCCCCTCAAGCTTAGAACCGTGACTAGAAGGAGCTAAGCTTGTGATGATCATATGCATCCCCATGGTCTTATAACTATCAGTCTTTCATGATAGCTTTCTTCTTGTGAGTTAACTCTCTTCCTTATCTAGGAACTAGGGTGTTTGAATCACCATAGAGAGACTCACAAGACACACTTCTCATTGCATAATTACCCATGCTACACTTCCTGTAGTCTTTGGACTGGATATGTCCAATGGTATTATGCAATGGCCATCTCTCATTGCATAATCAATCACACTACACTTCCTGTAGATTATGGACTAACATGTCCTAGTGATGATATGCAATGGCACAAGACCTTTGTCTCTACATTCTTGGCTGTTGGCGAGTTACATGTATCACTTTCCTTGTGTACCTAACACCACCACAACTCAATGCAAGATCAGATCATCCCATTGGGATCAAACCAAGATAATTCATCCTGTTTGATCACCAATGCCACAGCAATATATAAACCTTGAAACAAGCCAATCAATCAAGGCAAGAACAAGCAGATTTCAATCTCTAAAATGACAATGCAAGCTTTACCAATACATTGACAATTTAGGCTCATTTTTAAATGCATCAATACATGAATGCACAATCCTAAAGCATTAACTATATGAATGCAACAGGTTCAATCCATGAGACATATTAAAGCTATGCACAACAGTTTCAATCAAAACCAATGATGCAAGCAACTTAGACAATTTCTAATTGATGCTAGACTTTCATTGATGGATTAAACATAGGCATTAGCATCAGTACACACTCGGATTGAACTTAGACAATATGAGACATGCTTATGTATGCAAAACAGCTTTTCAAACATGATGCAAGCAGTAGAGACATTCTACTCAATTCTACAACACATTCATGATGATTCAAGCTATGGCAACACACAAGACAATGCAATAACAAGACATGAGATTCTGGGACTCTAGACACCACTCACAGCACAATAAATAAAGACACAAGCTCTTATTAAGGGTTAGGAGGTTTGCTTACAAACAAGAGATCCGAGCTGATCTCTTGAACCTCCATGGGCACGGTTCACTTGAACTTGGCAGGTTTGAGGCTTGGATTCAGTATCCAACACCTCTCCTTGGTGTGCCCATCCCTCTTGCAATGCTCACACTTCAGGCCTCTTCTATCCCCCTTCTTGTACACCGGCTTCATGGACTGAGAGCTTCCTTCAGCGTGTGAAGCAAAGGTAAGTGGTTCCTTTGCTCCAAACAATCCGTGTGAGCCCTCCTCCTTTTGGACTTGAGCACACACTTCTTCAAGGGTAGGTAGCTTCTCAGACCTCAGTAGATGTTTGGTGAGGTCGCTGAAGGCGGGACTGAGAGTTAGGAGCAGCCCAAACACTTTATCTTGCTCCCTTCTTTCATTCAACACGTCCGGCTCAACTGATTGAGGTCTAAGCATCTCTAGCTCAGACCAAAGGGCTCTGAACCTTCCTAGATGAGTAGTGAACTCCTCTTCTTCTTGGGACATGTTGTTGATGGCCTTCTTGATCTCAAAGACTCGGCTGAGGTTGGACAGGTTCCCATAGATCTTCTTAAGTGTACTCCAAAGCTCTTTAGCACTCTCACAGTAGGAGTAGGCTTCAAGAATGGATGGATCCAAGGAGCTTTGGAGTATGGAGAGGACAGTAAGGTCTTCTTGTAGCCATCTGTCTTCAGAGACCGGTTTGGAACTTGCTTCACCTTCAGCTTGTGTGGCGACACCTTTGGAGTGGTTTGGAGCATCTGAGATGCAATGGCTCCATAAACCCTTTCCTCCTATGGCTGTCTTGGCTAGGCGTGACCAGAGAAGGTAGTTGGGGCCTTTGAGAGTGACTGGGATGACAATGGCTCTTTTGGACTCCATCTTGAGGCTGGAAAGAGCAAAACTGTCAAGGAACTTCTTCAAAGGCTGGCGCTTGGGGGCTGAGTGAACTGAGCTGAACTGGCGTGAGCTGGAGCTTGTGTTTGTTGCGGAAGTCTTCACCAGGAGTCTGAGCAACCTGGCTCTGATACCATATGAGGTTTTCAGAGTACCAGTACTTGAGTGATGTAAGAACAGATGAGAGATTGTTGTATGATGAAGTATGAAGAATAGAAATGAGTTTAAGAGAATCAAAGAGAGTATGGGAGAGACTGAGAGACTAGGAACGTGTATGAGAGATTAGAGAGACTTAGTGACAAGATTAGAGACTTAGTAACCAGAGAATAAGAACTAAGAACAAGTTTATGAAGAAGAGAGACTCTCTCAGCTTAAGGGTTTACAAAGTGATCATAAGAGGCTTATATATGCCTTTACACAATTCATATCACAAACCTAGATCCTAAGGCTATAATTAAAAGATAGAATGGATGGTGAGGATGAGAGAAGACTGGTCTTGATGTTGCTGGAGCTAGCTGGCGATTTGACTCAAGGTAAAGGGCTCAGATTGCTTCATTTGAATTGGATGGATAAGATGAGTCAAGGCTGTAAAGGTAAAGCACCTTTACCTTTCCAGCTCATACCAACAGCTCACCTTATCCATTTGAATCTTCCTTTCCCTCCAAGTATCCCAAACGGTCACTTAAGATCAGATTGAACCGCCCACACATTGCACATCAAGATTTGGGGTTAACCGGATGACATGGGCGTGAGGAGTGGACTGTACGGTCGATGGTACGGACCTCCTGTCCGTACCACTCGCCCTATCTTTGTACATTGCCCTATCTTCCTTCTTGGTTGCACTAGACATCTTCATGGCTCACCCTAGACTGTACGAGGCCGTACTGAACGCCCTATCTTTGCACCATACTTCCATCTTCTCTCTAACTCCTTCTAATGAGATCCTAGGACCCTTCTCTGGATGGTTTGGATAGATCCTTGCATAAACGAATCAAAGACTCAAGTTTATCAAGGCTGTGGATCGAATGGTGACACAAGAGGCTGCGGAAAGGCTCCTTGATACTCCTAGACTTAGATCGGATATGACACACCTCTCTAAAGCCCTTGGGCGTTGGATATTACACACCAACAGACTGGATACTACACACCAGACACTCTCTTAACTCGTGAAAGCAAGGGAGAAGAAAACACAAAGGTTTAAGTGAAAGAAAACTTGATGGATGCTAGGGTTGCCGAGTTACACATATATATAGTGAAAGGCTTGGAACAGGCTCCAAGCATTTCGAAATCAAAGGAACAGGCTCCTCCAATTAATGTAGAAATAAAGACATAACTTAGATAGAGTTTTCGAAAATGAAAGACATAAATACTTAGAAATAAAGATAGCATAAGGTTCTTCATGTGGTTTGGTCCGAGAGTATCAACTAGGTGATAAGATAGCAAGACTATGGCCTCGTTAAAAACCTATCATTGCAAAACCCAATGGGACAAAAACAATGATAGGAAAAGAGCACACATAGCTTGCTAGCCTAGATGATACTCAACTTGATGGTAAGATGGCTTGAATGGTGATAAGCGTATCTTGAAGTATCAAGCTTCCTCCAAGACATTCTTCTTGCTCCAAGGACTTCCTGATTAGTCCTCCAATAGCTTCTTTGAGTTTCCTAGCTCTGGCTCGAGTCATGGGACCTTTAGGAATGGTTAAGACCTCATCTTCTTCAGCTGGTTCATCTCTAAACTCTCCATCTCTATCTCCATCAGCTGGCTGGTCCATGATCATATCATCCCCTCCCTCTTGAAAAGGATTTGACCTCAAATCAGGTTCATCTGCAATAAAAGGGATCAAGTCAGTAACATTGAAGCTATTACTCACATCATACTTACCTTGGAGATCAATCTTGTAGGCATTGTTGCTGATCTTCTTTGTGATCTCAAAAGGTCCATCAATTCTTGGCATAAGCTTTGACTTCCTCTCATTAGGAAACCTCTCTTTTCTCAAATGAACCCAAACTTTATCACCCTCCTTAAAGACCATCTCACGCCTTCCTTTGTTGGCATGCTTGACATACTGCTTAGTTTTCTCTTCAATGTTGAGCCTAGCTTGCTCGTGAAGTTGTTTCACCATCTCTGCCTTCTTTTTGCCATCCAAACTGACCCTTTCACACTCAGGTAAAGGGATTAAATCCAAAGGAGAGGTGGGATTGAACCCATAAACAATTTCAAAGGTGAAAACTTAGAAGCAGAATGCACAGCATGATTATATGCAAATTCACAATGTGGCAGATAGTCTTCCCAAGATTTCAGATTCTTTTTAATGAATGCACGCAAGAGTGTTCCTAAAGTTCTATTAACTACTTCAGTCTGTCCATCAGTTTGCGGATGACAAGTAGTGGAGAACAACAACTTAGTGCCTAGCTTAGACCAAAGAGTTTTCCAAAAATAACTAAGAAACTTAGTATCTCTATCAGAAACTATGGTCCTAGGCATGCCATGTAAACGCACAATCTCCTTAAAGAACAGATTAGCTACATGTAATGCATCATCAGTTTTGTGACATGCTATAAAATGTGCCATTTTTGAGAACCTGTCAACAACAACAAAGATGGAATCCTTCCCAGTTCTAGTTCTAGGCAATCCAACAATGAAATCCATAGATATGTCATTCCAAGGATGATAAGGAATAGGGAGAGGAGTATACAAACCGTGAGACTGAACTTTAGACTTAGCTTGCTTGCAAGTTGCACATCTCTCACATAGTTTCTCCACATCACTTTTCATCCGAGGCCAAAAGAAATGATCCTGCAAGGTTTTAAGAGTCTTTGCAATACCAAAGTGACCCATGAGACTTCCCCCATGTGATTCCCTAACAAACAAATCTCTCAAAGAGCAATTAGGCACACACAGTCTATTATCATAAAAGAGGAATCCATCATGTCTAAAATAATGTCCAGCAGCAAATTTCTCACAAGAGTTATAAGCTTCTTTAAAATCTGGATCAGATTCATACATATCTTTAATTTGCTCAAAACCTAACAGCTTAGCATCAAGAGTGTTTAAGAGAACATACCTTCGAGATAGTGCATCAGCAACTATGTTTTCTTTACCTTGTTTGTACTTGATGACATAAGGAAAGTTTCTATGAATTCTACCCATCTTGCGTGTCTCTTGCTGAGCTTGTTCTGTCCTTTCAAGTACTTGAGAGACTCATGATCAGTGTGTATCACAAACTCCTTGGGCCATAAGTAATGCTGCCAAGTCTGCAAAGCTCTCACCAAGGCATACAACTCCTTATCATAAGTTGCATAGTTGAGAGTGGCGCCTCCAAGCTTCTCACTGAAATAAGCTATGGGTCTCTTTTCCTGCATCAAAACAGCACCAATACCAATTCCTGAGGCATCACATTCTATCTCAAAAGTTTTATTAAAGTCAGGAAGAATAAGAAGAGGGGCGTGAGTAAGCTTCTCTTTAAGGCATTGGAAGGCAGTCTCTTGTGCTTCTCCCCACTTGAATCCTACTTCTTTCTTTATCACTTCAGTCAAGGGAGCTGCTATAGTGCTAAAGTCTTTAACAAACCGCCTGTAGAACCAGCAAGGCCGTGGAAGCTCCTCACTTCACTTATAGTCTTTGGAATTGGCCATTCTTGAATTGCTCTCACCTTCTCCTGATCTACCTTTACTCCATCTGCACTCACAACAAAGCCTAAAAAGACCAAGTTATCCGTACAGAAAGTGCATTTCTTAAGATTAGCAAATACTTTTCTTTCCTCAAACATCAAGAACAGTCCTAAGATGTTTTATATGCTCTTCTAAACTCTTAGAGTAGACAAGGATATCATCAAAGTATACTACCACAAACAAGCCTATGAAAGATCTAAGCACATGGTTCATCAATCTCATAAAAGTGCTAGGAGCATTGGTTAATCCAAAAGGCATGACTAACCACTCATACAACCCATGCTTAGTCTTAAAGGCTGTTTTCCACTCATCTCCCTCTTTCATTCTATTTGATGATATCCACTCTTCAAATCTATCTTAGAAAAGACACTAGAACCATGCAATTCATCAAGCATATCATCTAATCTAGGAATAGGGTGGCGATACTTCACTGTTATGTTGTTGATTGCTCTACAATCAACACACATGCGCCAGCTCCCATCTTTCTTAGGCACAAGGAGCACAGGCACAGCACATGGGCTCATACTCTCACGGATATGGCCTTTCTCCATCAGTTCCTCAACCTGTCTTTGTAGCTCCTTGGTTTCCACAGGATTAGTTCTGTATGCTGGTCTGTTGGGAAGAGTAGCTCCTGGTACAAAATCAATCTGATGCTCAATCCCTCGAATAGGTGGCAAACCTATGGGATTATCTTCTGGAAATACATCCTGGTATTCCTGTAAAAGAGCTGACATCTCACTCGGATACACCGGTGTACAATCAGTTAGAGACAAAAGAGATTCTTTAAAAATAAATAAGAGAACCGATTGATGAGAATAAAGAGATCTTTTGATTTCACTAGCTTTAGCATAGAAGTTGTGTTGCTTATCTGGTTTGAGATCAATCTCTTTCTTTTTCTGAAGCTGAAGCTGATCTTCATGCACTTCTTTAGGAGTTAGAGGTACCAAGACAGTTCGCTTGCCGTTGAACTCAAAAGAATGTTTGTTGGTGAAGCCATCATGGATGACACGCCTATCAAACTGCCAAGGCCTTCCCAGTAGTATGTGGCTGGCTTCCATGGGTATCACATCACAGAGAATGTCATCTTCATACCTCCCAATGGACAAGGGTATAGAAACCTGAGTAGATACCCTCATCTCGCCCTCTTCATTAAGCCATTGCAGCCGGTAAGGTTTAGGATGCTTTTGAGCTTTCAAACCAAGCTTCTTCACCATTGTCTCACTAGCAACATTAACACAGCTTCCACCGTCGATGATCAGGCTGCAGACCTTTCCTTGCACCAGACAACGTGTGTAGAACAAGTTCTCTCTTTGTTCTTGCTCCTCAGTTTTGTTTTGCAAACTGAGAGTTCTTCTTGCAACCAAAAGTCTACCTTGAACTGGTTCCTCCTCATACTCAGCTTCTGATAGTTCTTGATCAGTCCTTAGTTTCTCATCTTCAGATTCAAACTCTCCATTCTCCAGAAGAATCATAACTCTCTTGTTAGTACACTCATTAGCATAGTGCCCACGCCCTTGGCACTTAAAACACTTCACATCTCTTGCACGCGAGCTTGTAGCTTCCACTTTACCCTTATCTTTGTTGTAGATGCTACTAGACTTGGATTCTTCTTTTGGCTGTGGCTTGCTCTCCTTCTGATAGCTTGGTTTATCTTCCTTAGAGGTCTGGTATCTACTGGAACCATAGCTGCCACGCGCATAACTTCTTCTCTTAACTTGCTGCTCCACCAAGATAGCTTTGTGTAGCATCTCCTCTATCTCCAAGTAGTGTTGCATCTCCACTCTATCTTGTATCTCACGGTTGAGTCCACCAAGAAATCGTGCCATAGTAGCTTCACTGTCCTCAGATACACAAGCTCTTAGCATAAGCAACTCCATCTCTTGAAAGTATTCCTCTACAGACTTTGATCCTTGTGTGAGCAGTCTCAGCTTTTGATGAAGATCACGGTGATAATGACTTGGTACAAACCTCTTGCGCATCACAGCTTTCATCTCTGCCCATGTTTCAATGGGAAATTCACCATTGCGCCTCTTGTTTGTAACCAACTGATCCCACCAGCTCAAAGCATAGTCATTGAACTCGGTAGCAGCTACTTGAATCTTCTTAGTCTCTGAGTAATGCTGACAGTTGAAAACGAGTTCTATCTTCTTTTCCCACTCAAGATAGGCATCTGGATCAGCTTTACCATGGAAAGGAGGGATCTTAAGCTTTAATCCAGATAGCTCATTGCGTCTATGCCTTCGGCCCTCATGATCATGTCGAGATCTTCTACTGCTACGTCTTGAACCGGAGCTATGGCTACTTCTCTCATAGAAGTTATCAGTCTCTTCTGATCCAGCATGCTCACGCTGACCTTGCCTGTTTCTTCTTTGCTCACGTCTTGAACCAGATGCTTGTCCTTGCCCATCATTCGGTCTCTGATCATACTTCTCTTCCAGCAACTTCACCATCGCTTCCATCACTTGTTTAGTGATTGCTTCTTGCAACAACCTATTCCTTCGCACAAAGGTTTCATCATCCTCCTCAGACCCCATTGCTTCCTGATATACGAAAAATTTGAACCAGTAAGTAGTTCAAAGAATTCAGAACTCAAGATTCAAATAAGGAAACAAAGTATTCAAACAAAGCGGCAAATGAAGATACTTGATCAACACGCGACGATTTGAATTTTTAACTTTCGAAATTGAAACAATAACAGATCAGATTCAACGGATGATGAAATGAAATAATCAAGTCCTGATCTATGATTCTAACAACAGATCGAGTCACACAATCACAAGAAACTTTCGGATCAAGCAAAACGATAACGTAATCGACAAGAATGTGAAAGGTTTTGTGTTAAAACTTGATCGAAATTCTTAGATCTATCAATATGAAACACGAAACAATCAGATCTAGCAATCCTGATAATGAAACAAGCAGATCAAATGAGAATAAACACACAAGAACCGATTGATCAAACAGAATGAATCGACAAAGAGTAGATCTTATGAACAAACAAAAGAGAAATCGAAACTCCCCTTCCAGAGTGCTCTGATACCACTTAATGAGATCCTAGGACCCTTCTCTGGATGGTTTGGATAGATCCTTGCATAAACGAATCAAAGACTCAAGTTTATCAAGGCTGTGGATCGAATGGTGACACAAGAGGCTGCGGAAAGGCTCCTTGATACTCCTAGACTTAGATCGGATATGACACACCTTTCTAAAGCCCTTGGGCGTTGGATATTACACACCAACAGACTGGATACTACACACCAGACACTCTCTTAACTCGTGAAAGCAAGGGAGAAGAAAACACAAAGGTTTAAGTGAAAGAAAACTTGATAGATGCTAGGGTTGCCGAGTTACACATATATATAGTGAAAGGCTTGGAACAGGCTCCAAGCATTTCGAAATCAAAGGAACAGGCTCCTCCAATTAATGTAGAAATAAAGACATAACTTAGATAGAGTTTTCGAAAATGAAAGACATAAATACTTAGAAATAAAGATAGCATAAGGTTCTTCATGTGGTTTGGTCCGAGAGTATCAACTAGGTGTTAAGATAGCAAGACTATGGCCTCGTTAAAAACCTATCATTGCAAAACCCAATGGGACAAAAACAATGATAGGAAAAGAGCACACATAGCTTGCTAGCCTAGATGATACTCAACTTGATGGTAAGATGGCTTGAATGGTGATAAGCGTATCTTGAAGTATCAAGCTTCCTCCAAGACATTCTTCTTGCTCCAAGGACTTCCTGATTAGTCCTCCAATAGCTTCTTTGAGTTTCCTAGCTCTGGCTCGAGTCATGGGACCTTTAGGAAAGGTTAAGACCTCATCTTCTTGAGCTGGTTCATCTCTAAACTCTCCATCTCTATCTCCATCAGCTGGCTGGTCCATGATCATATCACCTTCACAGCCTTCACATGATCAGTCTAAGTCTTTCCTAGACTTAACTTCACAAGATAACTACTTCATAACACCTCTGAAGCTTGATTGAACTCTTCTGGACATCTTCTAGAGCTTGCCCTATTATTGTACAAGCTCTATCTTCTCTTCAGTTCAACATACATGGCTCACATTGCTTCCATCTAAAGATAGGGTGCTAGAAGCGTTTATGAACTTCCAAGCATATGTATCTAATCAATACAATGCTACTGTGAAGGTACTGAGATCAGACAACGGAGGTGAATACATCAGCAATGCCTTCAAGAGTCATCTAGCCAAGCATGGGATTGTGCATCAGACCAGCTGTCCCTACACACCACAGCAGAATGGTGTAGCTGAGAGGAAGAATAGGCACTTGATGGAGGTTGCTAGGTCGATGATGTTTCATGCAATGTCCCAAAACGTTTTTGGGGAGATGCTGTACAGACTGCTTGCTATCTCATCAACCGGGTCCCAACCAAGATACTGAAGAATCTGTCTCCATCTGAGGTGCTGAATAAGAGCAAGCCTTTTATTGATCACCTACGAGTATTTGGGTGTGTATGCTATGTCATGACTCCAGGAGAACAGAGAAACAAGCTGGAGGCAAAGAGTACTAAGGCTATGTTCATTGGATACTCTATCACTCAGAAGGGATACAAGTGCTATGATCCTGAAGCAAGGAGAGTGATGGTATCTAGAGAAGTGAAGTTTATTGAATCAAAAGGGTATTATGAAGAAAAGGAGTGGGAAAATCTGAAGGATTTGTCTCAAGCTCCATCTGATAGAGCAACAACACTGAGGGTGCTGTTGGAGAAGCTAGGGATAGGGTTATCCCAGGATCAGGAATCTGGAAGAAGAGAGTCTTCCAATCCGACTAGTGAAGCTGAAAGAACAACTCCTCTTGATCATGAGAGGGGGAATGGAACTGAATCTCATGAGCAAGTGCAAAATCAAGAAGATTCAGACCAGCATAATCAAGAGGTGACACAGGAAGTAGAGAGTACTGGCTCAGATGAGAATGGTACTCACTCTAGTGGAGATTGGGAAGGAGATGGGTCAAATGAGAGTGGTGCTCAATCAAGTGAAGATGGGCAAGAGCCACAAGAAGAACAAGTTCAGGAGCTAAGGAGGAGCACAAGGGTGAAGAGAGATGCTTCCAACTGGGTAAACACGAGAGTGTACTACAATGCCCAGGCTGTGGAGCATCCTTCTAAAGCTATGTGTTCCTTTGCAGAGTTTCCGGACGAGCATACAGCCTTCACAGTAAGCTTGGATGAGAGCTATATTCCAAGGACATATGAAGAAGCTATGGCTTTAAAGGAGTGGAGGGATTCAGTTGCTGATGAGTCCGGAGCCATGATTAAGAATGAAACATGGTATGAGAGTGAGCTGCCTAAAGGGAAGAAGGCAGTGACTAGTAAATGGGTGTTCACAATCAAGTTTCATCCTGATGGAAGAATAGAGAGGCGCAAGTCTAGGTTGGTGGCAAGAGGATTTACTCAGACATATGGTGAGGACTATGTTGAGACCTTTGCTCCTGTGGCTAAACTTCATACTATCAGGATTGTATTATCTTTAGCTGTGAATCTTGAGTGGGATTTGTGGCAAATGGATGTGAAGAATGCATTCCTTCAAGGAGAGTTGGAAGATGAAGTATACATGCATCCACCACCAGGTCTTGAACATCTAGTAAAGAAGGGTAATGTGTTGAGGTTGAGGAAAGCTATCTATGGTCTCAAGCAGTCTCCAAGGGCGTGGTACAACAAGTTGAGTACTACACTGAATGGGAGAGGGTTCAGAAAGTCAGAATTGGATCACACTCTCTTTACCCTAACCACCTCATCTGGTATTGTGGTATTGCTTGTGTATGTGGATGATATCATCATCACAGGCAGTGATAAGGAAGGCATCAAGGCTACAAAGGAGTATCTCAAGGCAAGCTTTGAGATTAAAGACTTGGGGAAATGAAGTATTTTCTTGGGATTGAGATATGCAGATCAAAGGAAGGATTGTTTATGTCTCAAAGGAAGTATGTGATTGATCTCTTGAAGGGAGCAGATGCCTATGGAGGAAAGACAGCCAAGATGCCAATGGAGGATGGTTACAAGGTTCCACGTGAGGGGGAGATTGAGGATAGCAAGCCATTCCATGATCCTAAGCTGTATAGGAAGCTAGTGGGGAAGTTGATTTATCTTACCATTACTAGACCTGATGTGTGCTTTGCGGTGAATCAAGTCAGTCAACACATGCAAGTTCCTAAGGAGCACCACTGGCGGATGGTGGAAAGGATCTTGATGTATCTGAATGGAACTACTGGTCTTGGAGTATGGATGGGATGTAACAAGAGTACTGAGGTTGTAGGCTACTGTGATGCAGATTGGGCTGGGGACCGAGCAGACAGAAGATCAACCACAGGCTATTGTACATTCATTGGTGGTAACTTGGTCACTTGGAAGAGTAAGAAGCAGAAGGTAGTGTCTTGTTCCAGTGCTGAGGCCGAGTATAGAGCAATGCTGAAGCTTACAAATGAGCTAGTGTGGATAAAAGGGATTTTGAAGCATCTGGAGATTATTCAAGCAACGCCAATGACAATGCATTGTGATAATCAAGCAGCTATCCACATTGCATCTAATTCTGTGTTCCATGAGAGAACAAAGCACATTGAGGTTGATTGTCACAAGGTGAGGCAGATGATGATTCTTGGGGTGATTCTACCTTGTTATACTCGGAGTGAGGATCAGTTAGCAGATGTGTTCACAAAGGCAGCAAGGCAAAAGACAATGGAGTCCATACACATCAGGTTAGGACTCATTGATCTCTCGCCTAAGGGCTAGTCTATACACTCTCCTGATCATGTGATCTCTACTTTTTCCTCATTAAGGTTTTGTCCCAATGGGTTTTCTTTAATGAGGTTTTAATGAGGGAGATCTCATGGTCCTTCCAAGCTTGACTTGTTCCACATGGTCAAGCTTGAGGGGGAGTGTTGAGATGAGAGAATAAAGAGTTGATATATTGAGAGAGGAAGAGAGTTGGAGCAGACAGTAACTTTGGAGAGTTACCACAGTAACTTTATTGTTACTGTGGTAACTAAAGAAGTTACCATAGTAACCAGGGTAACTCGGATGGCAAGGAGGAGTTACCTTAGGTTGTCTACACTTGATCTGAGTATGGGAAGGGATAAGAGAGGAGAATTGGACAGGCTGTCACTGGCTGGAAAGGAGAAGAGTGCTTTAGCACTATTAGAAGCATGTGAGCAATCTCAGCCATGGGATTAACAGCCTGGCCTTTGACTACACATGCTTATCTTATCCCTTAGATTGATTTCGAAAATGCTTCTTCCTTTTGTATATCTTATGTAAACTCTCTCATAATTAATTAATGGAGTTTGAGTCTCTCTCTTAGTCTCTCTCTTGTTCTTAATCTCCAATCTCTTTAATTCTCAGATTAAACTTAATCACTCTTAAATCACAAAATCTAATAGAATCATCAGGAAGTTGAATAAATCTCATAGGAGTTGGGATGAAGAAGTTATCCCACTTTCAAATCAGGTGATTCCAGTTTCCCAGTTTGGGAATAGCACAGCTTCTTCGTCCTTCCAATCAAACCAGGATGAATCTCTTTGTGAGAAGCTTGATTTGGATACATAAAGTGGTGGAGAATCATCAGGAAGTTGAATAAATCTCATAGGAGTTGGGATGAAGAAGTTATCCCACTTTCAAATCAGGTGATTCCAGTTTCCCAGTTTGGGAATAGCACAGCTTCTTCGTCCTTCCAATCAAACCAGGATGAATCTTTGTGAGAAGCTTGATTTGGATACATAAAGTGGTGGAGAATCACCAGGAAGTTGAATAAATCTCATAGGAGTTGGGATGAAGAAGTTATCCCACTTTCAAATCAGGTGATTCTAGTTTCCCAGTTTGGGAATAGCACAGCTTCTTCGTCCTTCCAATCAAACCAGGATGAATCTCTTTGTGAGAAGCTTGATTTGGATACATAAAGTGGTGGAGAATCACCAGGAAGTTGAATAAATCTCATAGGAGTTGGGATGAAGAAGTTATCCCACTTTCAAATCAGGTGATTCCAGTTTCCCAGTTTGGGAATAGCACAGCTTCTTCGTCCTTCCAATCAAACCAGGATGAATCACTTTGTGAGAAGCTTGATTTGGATACATAAAGTGGTGGAGAATCATCAGGAAGTTGAATAAATCTCATAGGAGTTGGGATGAAGAAGTTATCCCACTTGATTTGGATACATAAAGTGGTGGAGAATCATCAGGAAGTTGAATAAACCTCATAGGAGTTGGGATGAAGAAGTTATCCCACTTTCAAATCAGGTGATTCCAGTTTCCCAGTTTGGGAATAGCACAGCTTCTTCGTCCTTCCAATCAAACCAGGATGAATCACTTTGTGAGAATCTTGATTTGGATACATAAAGTGGTGGAGAATCACCAGGAAGTTGAATAAATCTCATAGGAGTTGGGATGAAGAAGTTATCCCACTTTCAAATCAGGTGATTCCAGTTTCCCAGTTTGGGAATAGCAAGCTTCTTCGTCCTTCCAATCAAACCAGGATGAATCTCTTTGTGAGAAGCTTGATTTGGATACATAAAGTGGTGGAGAATCATCAGGAAGTTGAATAAATCTCATAGGAGTTGGGATGAAGAAGTTATCCCACTTTCAAATCAGGTGATTCCAGTTTCCCAGTTTGGGAATAGCACAGCTTCTTCGTCCTTCCAATCAAACCAGGATGAATCACTTTGTGAGAAGCTTGATTTGGATACATAAAGTGGTGGAGAATCATCAGGAAGTTGAATAAATCTCATAGGAGTTGGGATGAAGAAGTTATCCCACTTTCAAATCAGGTGATTCCAGTTTCCCAGTTTGGGAATAGCACAGCTTCTTCGTCCTTCCAATCAAACCAGGATGAATCACTTTGTGAGAAGCTTGATTTGGATACATAAAGTGGTGGAGAATCATCAGGAAGTTGAATAAATCTCATAGGAGTTGGGATGAAGAAGTTATCCCACTTGATTTGGATACATAAAGTGGTGGAGAATCATCAGGAAGTTGAATAAATCTCATAGGAGTTGGGATGAAGAAGTTATCCCACTTTCAAATCAGGTGATTCCAGTTTCCCAGTTTGGGAATAGCACAGCTTCTTCGTCCTTCCAATCAAACCAGGATGAATCACTTTGTGAGAATCTTGATTTGGATACATAAAGTGGTGGAGAATCACCAGGAAGTTGAATAAATCTCATAGGAGTTGGGATGAAGAAGTTATCCCACTTTCAAATCAGGTGATTCTAGTTTCCCAGTTTGGGAATAGCACAGCTTCTTCGTCCTTCCAATCAAACCAGGATGAATCTCTTTGTGAGAAGCTTGATTTGGATACATAAAGTGGTGGAGAATCATCAGGAAGTTGAATAAATCTCATAGGAGTTGGGATGAAGAAGTTATCCCACTTTCAAATCAGGTGATTCCAGTTTCCCAGTTTGGGAATAGCACAGCTTCTTCGTCCTTCCAATCAAACCAGGATGAATCACTTTGTGAGAAGCTTGATTTGGATACATAAAGTGGTGGAGAATCATCAGGAAGTTGAATAAATCTCATAGGAGTTGGGATGAAGAAGTTATCCCACTTTCAAATCAGGTGATTCCAGTTTCCCAGTTTGGGAATAGCACAGCTTCTTCGTCCTTCCAATCAAACCAGGATGAATCACTTTGTGAGAAGCTTGATTTGGATACATAAAGTGGTGGAGAATCATCAGGAAGTTGAATAAATCTCATAGGAGTTGGGATGAAGAAGTTATCCCACTTTCAAATCAGGTGATTCCAGTTTCCCAGTTTGGGAATAGCACAGCTTCTTCGTCCTTCCAATCAAACCAGGATGAATCACTTTGTGAGAAGCTTGATTTGGATACATAAAGTGGTGGAGAATCATCAGGAAGTTGAATAAATCTCATAGGAGTTGGGATGAAGAAGTTATCCCACTTTCAAATCAGGTGATTCCAGTTTCCCAGTTTGGGAATAGCACAGCTTCTTCGTCCTTCCAATCAAACCAGGATGAATCACTTTGTGAGAAGCTTGATTTGGATACATAAAGTGGTGGAGAATCACCAGGAAGTTGAATAAATCTCATAGGAGTTGGGATGAAGAAGTTATCCCACTTTCAAATCAGGTGATTCCAGTTTCCCAGTTTGGGAATAGCACAGCTTCTTCGTCCTTCCAATCAAACCAGGATGAATCTCTTTGTGAGAAGCTTGATTTGGATACATAAAGTGGTGGAGAATCATCAGGAAGTTGAATAAATCTCATAGGAGTTGGGATGAAGAAGTTATCCCACTTTCAAATCAGGTGATTCCAGTTTCCCAGTTTGGGAATAGCACAGCTTCTTCGTCCTTCCAATCAAACCAGGATGAATCTCTTTGTGAGAAGCTTGATTTGGATACATAAAGTGGTGGAGAATCACCAGGAAGTTGAATAAATCTCATAGGAGTTGGGATGAAGAAGTTATCCCACTTTCAAATCAGGTGATTCCAGTTTCCCAGTTTGGGAATAGCACAGCTTCTTCGTCCTTCCAATCAAACCAGGATGAATCACTTTGTGAGAAGCTTGATTTGGATACATAAAGTGGTGGAGAATCATCAGGAAGTTGAATAAATCTCATAGGAGTTGGGATGAAGAAGTTATCCCACTTTCAAATCAGGTGATTCCAGTTTCCCAGTTTGGGAATAGCACAGCTTCTTCGTCCTTCCAATCAAACCAGGATGAATCACTTTGTGAGAAGCTTGATTTGGATACATAAAGTGGTGGAGAATCATCAGGAAGTTGAATAAATCTCATAGGAGTTGGGATGAAGAAGTTATCCCACTTTCAAATCAGGTGATTCCAGTTTCCCAGTTTGGGAATAGCACAGCTTCTTCGTCCTTCCAATCAAACCAGGATGAATCACTTTGTGAGAAGCTTGATTTGGATACATAAAGTGGTGGAGAATCATCAGGAAGTTGAATAAATCTCATAGGAGTTGGGATGAAGAAGTTATCCCACTTTCAAATCAGGTGATTCCAGTTTCCCAGTTTGGGAATAGCACAGCTTCTTCGTCCTTCCAATCAAACCAGGATGAATCACTTTGTGAGAAGCTTGATTTGGATACATAAAGTGGTGGAGAATCATCAGGAAGTTGAATAAATCTCATAGGAGTTGGGATGAAGAAGTTATCCCACTTTCAAATCAGGTGATTCCAGTTTCCCAGTTTGGGAATAGCACAGCTTCTTCGTCCTTCCAATCAAACCAGGATGAATCTCTTTGTGAGAAGCTTGATTTGGATACATAAAGTGGTGGAGAATCATCAGGAAGTTGAATAAATCTCATAGGAGTTGGGATGAAGAAGTTATCCCACTTTCAAATCAGGTGATTCCAGTTTCCCAGTTTGGGAATAGCACAGCTTCTTCGTCCTTCCAATCAAACCAGGATGAATCTCTTTGTGAGAAGCTTGATTTGGATACATAAAGTGGTGGAGAATCACCAGGAAGTTGAATAAATCTCATAGGAGTTGGGATGAAGAAGTTATCCCACTTTCAAATCAGGTGATTCCAGTTTCCCAGTTTGGGAATAGCACAGCTTCTTCGTCCTTCCAATCAAACCAGGATGAATCACTTTGTGAGAAGCTTGATTTGGATACATAAAGTGGTGGAGAATCATCAGGAAGTTGAATAAATCTCATAGAGTTGGGATGAAGAAGTATCCCACTTGATTTGGATACATAAAGTGGTGGAGAATCATCAGGAAGTTGAATAAACTCATAGGAGTTGGGATGAAGAAGTTATCCCACTTTCAAATCAGGTGATTCCAGTTTCCCAGTTTGGGAATAGCACAGCTTCTTCGTCCTTCCAATCAAACCAGGATGAATCACTTTGTGAGAAGCTTGATTTGGATACATAAAGTGGTGGAGAATCACCAGGAAGTTGAATAAATCTCATAGGAGTTGGGATGAAGAAGTTATCCCACTTTCAAATCAGGTGATTCCAGTTTCCAGTTTGGGAATAGCACAGCTTCTTCGTCCTTCCAATCAAACCAGGATGAATCTCTTTGTGAGAAGCTTGATTTGGATACATAAAGTGGTGGAGAATCATCAGGAAGTTGAATAAATCTCATAGGAGTTGGGATGAAGAAGTTATCCCACTTTCAAATCAGGTGATTCCAGTTTCCCAGTTTGGGAATAGCACAGCTTCTTCGTCCTTCCAATCAAACCAGGATGAATCACTTTGTGAGAAGCTTGATTTGGATACATAAAGTGGTGGAGAATCATCAGGAAGTTGAATAAATCTCATAGGAGTTGGGATGAAGAAGTTATCCCACTTTCAAATCAGGTGATTCCAGTTTCCCAGTTTGGGAATAGCACAGCTTCTTCGTCCTTCCAATCAAACCAGGATGAATCACTTTGTGAGAAGCTTGATTTGGATACATAAAGTGGTGGAGAATCATCAGGAAGTTGAATAAATCTCATAGGAGTTGGGATGAAGAAGTTATCCCACTTTCAAATCAGGTGATTCCAGTTTCCCAGTTTGGGAATAGCACAGCTTCTTCGTCCTTCCAATCAAACCAGGATGAATCACTTTGTGAGAAGCTTGATTTGGATACATAAAGTGGTGGAGAATCATCAGGAAGTTGAATAAATCTCATAGGAGTTGGGATGAAGAAGTTATCCCACTTTCAAATCAGGTGATTCCAGTTTCCCAGTTTGGGAATAGCACAGCTTCTTCGTCCTTCCAATCAAACCAGGATGAATCTCTTTGTGAGAAGCTTGATTTGGATACATAAAGTGGTGGAGAATCATCAGGAAGTTGAATAAATCTCATAGGAGTTGGGATGAAGAAGTTATCCCACTTTCAAATCAGGTGATTCCAGTTTCCCAGTTTGGGAATAGCACAGCTTCTTCGTCCTTCCAATCAAACCAGGATGAATCACTTTGTGAGAAGCTTGATTTGGATACATAAAGTGGTGGAGAATCATCAGGAAGTTGAATAAATCTCATAGGAGTTGGGATGAAGAAGTTATCCCACTTTCAAATCAGGTGATTCCAGTTTCCCAGTTTGGGAATAGCACAGCTTCTTCGTCCTTCCAATCAAACCAGGATGAATCACTTTGTGAGAAGCTTGATTTGGATACATAAAGTGGTGGAGAATCATCAGGAAGTTGAATAAATCTCATAGGAGTTGGGATGAAGAAGTTATCCCACTTGATTTGGATACATAAAGTGGTGGAGAATCATCAGGAAGTTGAATAAACCTCATAGGAGTTGGGATGAAGAAGTTATCCCACTTTCAAATCAGGTGATTCCAGTTTCCCAGTTTGGGAATAGCACAGCTTCTTCGTCCTTCCAATCAAACCAGGATGAATCACTTTGTGAGAAGCTTGATTTGGATACATAAAGTGGTGGAGAATCATCAGGAAGTTGAATAAATCTCATAGGAGTTGGGATGAAGAAGTTATCCCACTTTCAAATCAGGTGATTCCAGTTTCCCAGTTTGGGAATAGCACAGCTTCTTCGTCCTTCCAATCAAACCAGGATGAATCTCTTTGTGAGAAGCTTGATTTGGATACATAAAGTGGTGGAGAATCATCAGGAAGTTGAATAAATCTCATAGGAGTTGGGATGAAGAAGTTATCCCACTTTCAAATCAGGTGATTCCAGTTTCCCAGTTTGGGAATAGCACAGCTTCTTCGTCCTTCCAATCAAACCAGGATGAATCACTTTGTGAGAAGCTTGATTTGGATACATAAAGTGGTGGAGAATCATCAGGAAGTTGAATAAATCTCATAGGAGTTGGGATGAAGAAGTTATCCCACTTTCAAATCAGGTGATTCCAGTTTCCCAGTTTGGGAATAGCACAGCTTCTTCGTCCTTCCAATCAAACCAGGATGAATCACTTTGTGAGAAGCTTGATTTGGATACATAAAGTGGTGGAGAATCATCAGGAAGTTGAATAAATCTCATAGGAGTTGGGATGAAGAAGTTATCCCACTTTCAAATCAGGTGATTCCAGTTTCCCAGTTTGGGAATAGCACAGCTTCTTCGTCCTTCCAATCAAACCAGGATGAATCTCTTTGTGAGAAGCTTGATTTGGATACATAAAGTGGTGGAGAATCATCAGGAAGTTGAATAAATCTCATAGGAGTTGGGATGAAGAAGTTATCCCACTTTCAAATCAGGTGATTCCAGTTTCCCAGTTTGGGAATAGCACAGCTTCTTCGTCCTTCCAATCAAACCAGGATGAATCTCTTTGTGAGAAGCTTGATTTGGATACATAAAGTGGTGGAGAATCACCAGGAAGTTGAATAAATCTCATAGGAGTTGGGATGAAGAAGTTATCCCACTTTCAAATCAGGTGATTCCAGTTTCCCAGTTTGGGAATAGCACAGCTTCTTCGTCCTTCCAATCAAACCAGGATGAATCACTTTGTGAGAAGCTTGATTTGGATACATAAAGTGGTGGAGAATCATCAGGAAGTTGAATAAATCTCATAGGAGTTGATGAAGAAGTTATCCCACTTGATTTGGATACATAAAGTGGTGGAGAATCATCAGGAAGTTGAATAAATCTCATAGGAGTTGGGATGAAGAAGTTATCCCACTTTCAAATCAGGTGATTCCAGTTTCCCAGTTTGGGAATAGCACAGCTTCTTCGTCCTTCCAATCAAACCAGGATGAATCACTTTGTGAGAAGCTTGATTTGGATACATAAAGTGGTGGAGAATCATCAGGAAGTTGAATAAATCTCATAGGAGTTGGGATGAAGAAGTTATCCCACTTTCAAATCAGGTGATTCCAGTTTCCCAGTTTGGGAATAGCACAGCTTCTTCGTCCTTCCAATCAAACCAGGATGAATCTCTTTGTGAGAAGCTTGATTTGGATACATAAAGTGGTGGAGAATCATCAGGAAGTTGAATAAATCTCATAGGAGTTGGGATGAAGAAGTTATCCCACTTTCAAATCAGGTGATTCCAGTTTCCCAGTTTGGGAATAGCACAGCTTCTTCGTCCTTCCAATCAAACCAGGATGAATCACTTTGTGAGAAGCTTGATTTGGATACATAAAGTGGTGGAGAATCATCAGGAAGTTGAATAAATCTCATAGGAGTTGGGATGAAGAAGTTATCCCACTTTCAAATCAGGTGATTCCAGTTTCCCAGTTTGGGAATAGCACAGCTTCTTCGTCCTTCCAATCAAACCAGGATGAATCTCTTTGTGAGAAGCTTGATTTGGATACATAAAGTGGTGGAGAATCATCAGGAAGTTGAATAAATCTCATAGGAGTTGGGATGAAGAAGTTATCCCACTTTCAAATCAGGTGATTCCAGTTTCCCAGTTTGGGAATAGCACAGCTTCTTCGTCCTTCCAATCAAACCAGGATGAATCACTTTGTGAGAAGCTTGATTTGGATACATAAAGTGGTGGAGAATCATCAGGAAGTTGAATAAATCTCATAGGAGTTGGGATGAAGAAGTTATCCCACTTTCAAATCAGGTGATTCCAGTTTCCCAGTTTGGGAATAGCACAGCTTCTTCGTCCTTCCAATCAAACCAGGATGAATCACTTTGTGAGAAGCTTGATTTGGATACATAAAGTGGTGGAGAATCATCAGGAAGTTGAATAAATCTCATAGGAGTTGGGATGAAGAAGTTATCCCACTTTCAAATCAGGTGATTCCAGTTTCCCAGTTTGGGAATAGCACAGCTTCTTCGTCCTTCCAATCAAACCAGGATGAATCACTTTGTGAGAAGCTTGATTTGGATACATAAAGTGGTGGAGAATCATCAGGAAGTTGAATAAATCTCATAGGAGTTGGGATGAAGAAGTTATCCCACTTTCAAATCAGGTGATTCCAGTTTCCCAGTTTGGGAATAGCACAGCTTCTTCGTCCTTCCAATCAAACCAGGATGAATCTCTTTGTGAGAAGCTTGATTTGGATACATAAAGTGGTGGAGAATCATCAGGAAGTTGAATAAATCTCATAGGAGTTGGGATGAAGAAGTTATCCCACTTTCAAATCAGGTGATTCCAGTTTCCCAGTTTGGGAATAGCACAGCTTCTTCGTCCTTCCAATCAAACCAGGATGAATCACTTTGTGAGAAGCTTGATTTGGATACATAAAGTGGTGGAGAATCATCAGGAAGTTGAATAAATCTCATAGGAGTTGGGATGAAGAAGTTATCCCACTTTCAAATCAGGTGATTCCAGTTTCCCAGTTTGGGAATAGCACAGCTTCTTCGTCCTTCCAATCAAACCAGGATGAATCACTTTGTGAGAAGCTTGATTTGGATACATAAAGTGGTGGAGAATCATCAGGAAGTTGAATAAATCTCATAGGAGTTGGGATGAAGAAGTTATCCACTTGATTTGGATACATAAAGTGGTGGAGAATCATCAGGAAGTTGAATAAACCTCATAGGAGTTGGGATGAAGAAGTTATCCCACTTTCAAATCAGGTGATTCCAGTTTCCCAGTTTGGGAATAGCACAGCTTCTTCGTCCTTCCAATCAAACCAGGATGAATCACTTTGTGAGAAGCTTGATTTGGATACATAAAGTGGTGGAGAATCACCAGGAAGTTGAATAAATCTCATAGGAGTTGGGATGAAGAAGTTATCCCACTTTCAAATCAGGTGATTCCAGTTTCCCAGTTTGGGAATAGCACAGCTTCTTCGTCCTTCCAATCAAACCAGGATGAATCTCTTTGTGAGAAGCTTGATTTGGATACATAAAGTGGTGGAGAATCATCAGGAAGTTGAATAAACCTCATAGGAGTTGGGATGAAGAAGTTATCCCACTTTCAAATCAGGTGATTCCAGTTTCCCAGTTTGGGAATAGCACAGCTTCTTCGTCCTTCCAATCAAACCAGGATGAATCACTTTGTGAGAAGCTTGATTTGGATACATAAAGTGGTGGAGAATCATCAGGAAGTTGAATAAATCTCATAGGAGTTGGGATGAAGAAGTTATCCCACTTTCAAATCAGGTGATTCCAGTTTCCCAGTTTGGGAATAGCACAGCTTCTTCGTCCTTCCAATCAAACCAGGATGAATCACTTTGTGAGAAGCTTGATTTGGATACATAAAGTGGTGGAGAATCATCAGGAAGTTGAATAAATCTCATAGGAGTTGGGATGAAGAAGTTATCCCACTTTCAAATCAGGTGATTCCAGTTTCCCAGTTTGGGAATAGCACAGCTTCTTCGTCCTTCCAATCAAACCAGGATGAATCACTTTGTGAGAAGCTTGATTTGGATACATAAAGTGGTGGAGAATCATCAGGAAGTTGAATAAATCTCATAGGAGTTGGGATGAAGAAGTTATCCCACTTTCAAATCAGGTGATTCCAGTTTCCCAGTTTGGGAATAGCACAGCTTCTTCGTCCTTCCAATCAAACCAGGATGAATCTCTTTGTGAGAAGCTTGATTTGGATACATAAAGTGGTGGAGAATCATCAGGAAGTTGAATAAATCTCATAGGAGTTGGGATGAAGAAGTTATCCCACTTTCAAATCAGGTGATTCCAGTTTCCCAGTTTGGGAATAGCACAGCTTCTTCGTCCTTCCAATCAAACCAGGATGAATCACTTTGTGAGAAGCTTGATTTGGATACATAAAGTGGTGGAGAATCATCAGGAAGTTGAATAAATCTCATAGGAGTTGGGGATGAAGAAGTTATCCCACTTGATTTGGATACATAAAGTGGTGGAGAATCATCAGGAAGTTGAATAAACCTCATAGGAGTTGGGATGAAGAAGTTATCCCACTTTCAAATCAGGTGATTCCAGTTTCCCAGTTTGGGAATAGCACAGCTTCTTCGTCCTTCCAATCAAACCAGGATGAATCACTTTGTGAGAAGCTTGATTTGGATACATAAAGTGGTGGAGAATCATCAGGAAGTTGAATAAATCTCATAGGAGTTGGGATGAAGAAGTTATCCCACTTTCAAATCAGGTGATTCCAGTTTCCCAGTTTGGGAATAGCACAGCTTCTTCGTCCTTCCAATCAAACCAGGATGAATCTCTTTGTGAGAAGCTTGATTTGGATACATAAAGTGGTGGAGAATCATCAGGAAGTTGAATAAATCTCATAGGAGTTGGGATGAAGAAGTTATCCCACTTTCAAATCAGGTGATTCCAGTTTCCCAGTTTGGGAATAGCACAGCTTCTTCGTCCTTCCAATCAAACCAGGATGAATCACTTTGTGAGAAGCTTGATTTGGATACATAAAGTGGTGGAGAATCATCAGGAAGTTGAATAAATCTCATAGGAGTTGGGATGAAGAAGTTATCCCACTTTCAAATCAGGTGATTCCAGTTTCCCAGTTTGGGAATAGCACAGCTTCTTCGTCCTTCCAATCAAACCAGGATGAATCACTTTGTGAGAAGCTTGATTTGGATACATAAAGTGGTGGAGAATCATCAGGAAGTTGAATAAATCTCATAGGAGTTGGGATGAAGAAGTTATCCCACTTTCAAATCAGGTGATTCCAGTTTCCCAGTTTGGGAATAGCACAGCTTCTTCGTCCTTCCAATCAAACCAGGATGAATCACTTTGTGAGAAGCTTGATTTGGATACATAAAGTGGTGGAGAATCATCAGGAAGTTGAATAAATCTCATAGGAGTTGGGATGAAGAAGTTATCCCACTTTCAAATCAGGTGATTCCAGTTTCCCAGTTTGGGAATAGCACAGCTTCTTCGTCCTTCCAATCAAACCAGGATGAATCTCTTTGTGAGAAGCTTGATTTGGATACATAAAGTGGTGGAGAATCATCAGGAAGTTGAATAAATCTCATAGGAGTTGGGATGAAGAAGTTATCCCACTTTCAAATCAGGTGATTCCAGTTTCCCAGTTTGGGAATAGCACAGCTTCTTCGTCCTTCCAATCAAACCAGGATGAATCACTTTGTGAGAAGCTTGATTTGGATACATAAAGTGGTGGAGAATCATCAGGAAGTTGAATAAATCTCATAGGAGTTGGGATGAAGAAGTTATCCCACTTTCAAATCAGGTGATTCCAGTTTCCCAGTTTGGGAATAGCACAGCTTCTTCGTCCTTCCAATCAAACCAGGATGAATCACTTTGTGAGAAGCTTGATTTGGATACATAAAGTGGTGGAGAATCATCAGGAAGTTGAATAAATCTCATAGGAGTTGGGATGAAGAAGTTATCCCACTTTCAAATCAGGTGATTCCAGTTTCCCAGTTTGGGAATAGCACAGCTTCTTCGTCCTTCCAATCAAACCAGGATGAATCACTTTGTGAGAAGCTTGATTTGGATACATAAAGTGGTGGAGAATCATCAGGAAGTTGAATAAATCTCATAGGAGTTGGGATGAAGAAGTTATCCCACTTTCAAATCAGGTGATTCCAGTTTCCCAGTTTGGGAATAGCACAGCTTCTTCGTCCTTCCAATCAAACCAGGATGAATCTCTTTGTGAGAAGCTTGATTTGGATACATAAAGTGGTGGAGAATCATCAGGAAGTTGAATAAATCTCATAGGAGTTGGGATGAAGAAGTTATCCCACTTTCAAATCAGGTGATTCCAGTTTCCCAGTTTGGGAATAGCACAGCTTCTTCGTCCTTCCAATCAAACCAGGATGAATCACTTTGTGAGAAGCTTGATTTGGATACATAAAGTGGTGGAGAATCATCAGGAAGTTGAATAAATCTCATAGGAGTTGGGATGAAGAAGTTATCCCACTTTCAAATCAGGTGATTCCAGTTTCCCAGTTTGGGAATAGCACAGCTTCTTCGTCCTTCCAATCAAACCAGGATGAATCACTTTGTGAGAAGCTTGATTTGGATACATAAAGTGGTGGAGAATCATCAGGAAGTTGAATAAATCTCATAGGAGTTGGGATGAAGAAGTTATCCCACTTTCAAATCAGGTGATTCCAGTTTCCCAGTTTGGGAATAGCACAGCTTCTTCGTCCTTCCAATCAAACCAGGATGAATCACTTTGTGAGAAGCTTGATTTGGATACATAAAGTGGTGGAGAATCATCAGGAAGTTGAATAAATCTCATAGGAGTTGGGATGAAGAAGTTATCCCACTTTCAAATCAGGTGATTCCAGTTTCCCAGTTTGGGAATAGCACAGCTTCTTCGTCCTTCCAATCAAACCAGGATGAATCACTTTGTGAGAAGCTTGATTTGGATACATAAAGTGGTGGAGAATCATCAGGAAGTTGAATAAATCTCATAGGAGTTGGGATGAAGAAGTTATCCCACTTTCAAATCAGGTGATTCCAGTTTCCCAGTTTGGGAATAGCACAGCTTCTTCGTCCTTCCAATCAAACCAGGATGAATCTCTTTGTGAGAAGCTTGATTTGGATACATAAAGTGGTGGAGAATCATCAGGAAGTTGAATAAATCTCATAGGAGTTGGGATGAAGAAGTTATCCCACTTTCAAATCAGGTGATTCCAGTTTCCCAGTTTGGGAATAGCACAGCTTCTTCGTCCTTCCAATCAAACCAGGATGAATCACTTTGTGAGAAGCTTGATTTGGATACATAAAGTGGTGGAGAATCATCAGGAAGTTGAATAAATCTCATAGGAGTTGGGATGAAGAAGTTATCCCACTTGATTTGGATACATAAAGTGGTGGAGAATCATCAGGAAGTTGAATAAACCTCATAGGAGTTGGGATGAAGAAGTTATCCCACTTTCAAATCAGGTGATTCCAGTTTCCCAGTTTGGGAATAGCACAGCTTCTTCGTCCTTCCAATCAAACCAGGATGAATCACTTTGTGAGAAGCTTGATTTGGATACATAAAGTGGTGGAGAATCATCAGGAAGTTGAATAAATCTCATAGGAGTTGGGATGAAGAAGTTATCCCACTTTCAAATCAGGTGATTCCAGTTTCCAGTTTGGGAATAGCACAGCTTCTTCGTCCTTCCAATCAAACCAGGATGAATCTCTTTGTGAGAAGCTTGATTTGGATACATAAAGTGGTGGAGAATCATCAGGAAGTTGAATAAATCTCATAGGAGTTGGGATGAAGAAGTTATCCCACTTTCAAATCAGGTGATTCCAGTTTCCCAGTTTGGGAATAGCACAGCTTCTTCGTCCTTCCAATCAAACCAGGATGAATCACTTTGTGAGAAGCTTGATTTGGATACATAAAGTGGTGGAGAATCATCAGGAAGTTGAATAAATCTCATAGGAGTTGGGATGAAGAAGTTATCCCACTTTCAAATCAGGTGATTCCAGTTTCCCAGTTTGGGAATAGCACAGCTTCTTCGTCCTTCCAATCAAACCAGGATGAATCACTTTGTGAGAAGCTTGATTTGGATACATAAAGTGGTGGAGAATCATCAGGAAGTTGAATAAATCTCATAGGAGTTGGGATGAAGAAGTTATCCCACTTTCAAATCAGGTGATTCCAGTTTCCCAGTTTGGGAATAGCACAGCTTCTTCGTCCTTCCAATCAAACCAGGATGAATCACTTTGTGAGAAGCTTGATTTGGATACATAAAGTGGTGGAGAATCATCAGGAAGTTGAATAAATCTCATAGGAGTTGGGATGAAGAAGTTATCCCACTTTCAAATCAGGTGATTCCAGTTTCCCAGTTTGGGAATAGCACAGCTTCTTCGTCCTTCCAATCAAACCAGGATGAATCTCTTTGTGAGAAGCTTGATTTGGATACATAAAGTGGTGGAGAATCATCAGGAAGTTGAATAAATCTCATAGGAGTTGGGATGAAGAAGTTATCCCACTTTCAAATCAGGTGATTCCAGTTTCCCAGTTTGGGAATAGCACAGCTTCTTCGTCCTTCCAATCAAACCAGGATGAATCTCTTTGTGAGAAGCTTGATTTGGATACATAAAGTGGTGGAGAATCATCAGGAAGTTGAATAAATCTCATAGGAGTTGGGATGAAGAAGTTATCCCACTTTCAAATCAGGTGATTCCAGTTTCCCAGTTTGGGAATAGCACAGCTTCTTCGTCCTTCCAATCAAACCAGGATGAATCTCTTTGTGAGAAGCTTGATTTGGATACATAAAGTGGTGGAGAATCATCAGGAAGTTGAATAAATCTCATAGGAGTTGGGATGAAGAAGTTATCCCACTTTCAAATCAGGTGATTCCAGTTTCCCAGTTTGGGAATAGCACAGCTTCTTCGTCCTTCCAATCAAACCAGGATGAATCACTTTGTGAGAAGCTTGATTTGGATACATAAAGTGGTGGAGAATCATCAGGAAGTTGAATAAATCTCATAGGAGTTGGGATGAAGAAGTTATCCCACTTTCAAATCAGGTGATTCCAGTTTCCCAGTTTGGGAATAGCACAGCTTCTTCGTCCTTCCAATCAAACCAGGATGAATCTCTTTGTGAGAAGCTTGATTTGGATACATAAAGTGGTGGAGAATCATCAGGAAGTTGAATAAATCTCATAGGAGTTGGGATGAAGAAGTTATCCCACTTTCAAATCAGGTGATTCCAGTTTCCCAGTTTGGGAATAGCACAGCTTCTTCGTCCTTCCAATCAAACCAGGATGAATCACTTTGTGAGAAGCTTGATTTGGATACATAAAGTGGTGGAGAATCATCAGGAAGTTGAATAAATCTCATAGGAGTTGGGATGAAGAAGTTATCCCACTTTCAAATCAGGTGATTCCAGTTTCCCAGTTTGGGAATAGCACAGCTTCTTCGTCCTTCCAATCAAACCAGGATGAATCACTTTGTGAGAAGCTTGATTTGGATACATAAAGTGGTGGAGAATCATCAGGAAGTTGAATAAATCTCATAGGAGTTGGGATGAAGAAGTTATCCCACTTTCAAATCAGGTGATTCCAGTTTCCCAGTTTGGGAATAGCACAGCTTCTTCGTCCTTCCAATCAAACCAGGATGAATCTCTTTGTGAGAAGCTTGATTTGGATACATAAAGTGGTGGAGAATCATCAGGAAGTTGAATAAATCTCATAGGAGTTGGGATGAAGAAGTTATCCCACTTTCAAATCAGGTGATTCCAGTTTCCCAGTTTGGGAATAGCACAGCTTCTTCGTCCTTCCAATCAAACCAGGATGAATCTCTTTGTGAGAAGCTTGATTTGGATACATAAAGTGGTGGAGAATCACCAGGAAGTTGAATAAATCTCATAGGAGTTGGGATGAAGAAGTTATCCCACTTTCAAATCAGGTGATTCCAGTTTCCCAGTTTGGGAATAGCACAGCTTCTTCGTCCTTCCAATCAAACCAGGATGAATCACTTTGTGAGAAGCTTGATTTGGATACATAAAGTGGTGGAGAATCATCAGGAAGTTGAATAAATCTCATAGGAGTTGGGATGAAGAAGTTACCACTTTCAAATGTGATTGGTTACATAAAGTCTTCGTCCTCCAATCAAACCAGGAAGTTGAAATAAAATGTAAATAGGAAGGAAGTTGGGGTTGGGAAGAAGTTATCCCACTTTCAAATCAGGTGATTCCAGTTTCCCAGTTTGGGAATAGCACAGCTTCTTCGTCCTTCCAATCAAACCAGGATGAATCACTTTGTGAGAAGCTTGATTTGGATACATAAAGTGGTGGAGAATCACAGGAAGTTGAATAAATCTCATAGGAGTTGGGATGAAGAAGTTATCCCACTTTCAAATCAGGTGATTCCAGTTTCCCAGTTTGGGAATAGCACAGCTTCTTCGTCCTTCCAATCAAACCAGGATGAATCACTTTGTGAGAAGCTTGATTTGGATACATAAAGTGGTGGAGAATCATCAGGAAGTTGAATAAATCTCATAGGAGTTGGGATGAAGAAGTTATCCCACTTTCAAATCAGGTGATTCCAGTTTCCCAGTTTGGGAATAGCACAGCTTCTTCGTCCTTCCAATCAAACCAGGATGAATCACTTTGTGAGAAGCTTGATTTGGATACATAAAGTGGTGGAGAATCATCAGGAAGTTGAATAAATCTCATAGGAGTTGGGATGAAGAAGTTATCCCACTTTCAAATCAGGTGATTCCAGTTTCCCAGTTTGGGAATAGCACAGCTTCTTCGTCCTTCCAATCAAACCAGGATGAATCACTTTGTGAGAAGCTTGATTTGGATACATAAAGTGGTGGAGAATCATCAGGAAGTTGAATAAATCTCATAGGAGTTGGGATGAAGAAGTTATCCCACTTTCAAATCAGGTGATTCCAGTTTCCAGTTTGGGAATAGCACAGCTTCTTCGTCCTTCCAATCAAACCAGGATGAATCACTTTGTGAGAAGCTTGATTTGGATACATAAAGTGGTGGAGAATCATCAGGAAGTTGAATAAATCTCATAGGAGTTGGGATGAAGAAGTTATCCCACTTTCAAATCAGGTGATTCCAGTTTCCCAGTTTGGAATAGCACAGCTTCTTCGTCCTTCCAATCAAACCAGGATGAATCTCTTGTGAGAAGCTTGATTTGGATACATAAAGTGGTGGAGAATCATCAGGAAGTTGAATAAATCTCATAGGAGTTGGGATGAAGAAGTTATCCCACTTTCAAATCAGGTGATTCCAGTTTCCCAGTTTGGGAATAGCACAGCTTCTTCGTCCTTCCAATCAAACCAGGATGAATCACTTTGTGAGAAGCTTGATTTGGATACATAAAGTGGTGGAGAATCACCAGGAAGTTGAATAAATCTCATAGGAGTTGGGATGAAGAAGTTATCCCACTTTCAAATCAGGTGATTCCAGTTTCCAGTTGGGAATAGCACAGCTTCTTCGTCCTTCCAATCAAACCAGGATGAATCACTTGTGTGAGAAGCTTGATTTGGATACATAAAGTGGTGGAGAATCATCAGGAAGTTGAATAAATCTCATAGGAGTTGGGATGAATGAAGAATTATCCCACTTGATTTGGATACATAAAGTGGTGGAGAATCATCAGGAAGTTGAATAAATCTCATAGGAGTTGGGATGAAGAAGTTATCCCACTTTCAAATCAGGTGATTCCAGTTCCCAGTTTGGGAATAGCACAGCTTCTTCGTCCTTCCAATCAAACCAGGATGAATCACTTTGTGAGAAGCTTGATTTGGATACATAAAGTGGTGGAGAATCATCAGGAAGTTGAATAAATCTCATAGGAGTTGGGATGAAGAAGTTATCCCACTTTCAAATCAGGTGATTCAGTTTCCCAGTTTGGGAATAGCACAGCTTCTTCGTCCTTCCAATCAAACCAGGATGAATCTCTTTGTGAGAAGCTTGATTTGGATACATAAAGTGGTGGAGAATCATCAGGAAGTTGAATAAATCTCATAGGAGTTGGGATGAAGAAGTTTATCCCACTTGATTGGATACATAAAGTGGTGGAGAATCATCAGGAAGTGAATAAATCTCATAGGAGTTGGGATGAAGAAGTTATCCCACTTTCAAATCAGGTGATTCCAGTTTCCCAGTTTGGGAATAGCACAGCTTCTTCGTCCTTCCAATCAAACCAGGATGAATCACTTTGTGAGAAGCTTGATTTGGATACATAAAGTGGTGGAGAATCATCAGGAAGTTGAATAAATCTCATAGGAGTTGGGATGAAGAAGTTATCCCACTTTCAAATCAGGTGATTCCAGTTTCCCAGTTTGGGAATAGCACAGCTTCTTCGTCCTTCCAATCAAACCAGGATGAATCACTTTGTGAGAAGCTTGATTTGGATACATAAAGTGGTGGAGAATCATCAGGAAGTTGAATAAATCTCATAGGAGTTGGGATGAAGAAGTTATCCCACTTTCAAATCAGGTGATTCCAGTTTCCCAGTTTGGGAATAGCACAGCTTCTTCGTCCTTCCAATCAAACCAGGATGAATCCTTTGTGAGAAGCTTGATTTGGATACATAAAGTGGTGGAGAATCACCAGGAAGTTGAATAAATCTCATAGGAGTTGGGATGAAGAAGTTATCCCACTTCAAATCAGGTGATTCCAGTTTCCAGTTTGGGAATAGCACAGCTTCTTCGTCCTTCCAATCAAACCAGGATGAATCACTTTGTGAGAAGCTTGATTTGGATACATAAAGTGGTGGAGAATCATCAGGAAGTTGAATAAATCTCATAGGAGTTGGATGAAGAAGTTATCCCACTTTCAAATCAGGTGATTCCAGTTTCCCAGTTTGGGAATAGCACAGCTTCTTCGTCCTTCCAATCAAACCAGGATGAATCTCTTTGTGAGAAGCTTGATTTGGATACATAAAGTGGTGGAGAATCATCAGGAAGTTGAATAAATCTCATAGGAGTTGGGATGAAGAAGTTATCCCACTTTCAAATCAGGTGATTCCAGTTTCCCAGTTTGGGAATAGCACAGCTTCTTCGTCCTTCCAATCAAACCAGGATGAATCACTTTGTGAGAAGCTTGATTTGGATACATAAAGTGGTGGAGAATCATCAGGAAGTTGAATAAATCTCATAGGAGTTGGGATGAAGAAGTTATCCCACTTTCAAATCAGGTGATTCCAGTTTCCCAGTTTGGGAATAGCACAGCTTCTTCGTCCTTCCAATCAAACCAGGATGAATCTCTTTGTGAGAAGCTTGATTTGGATACATAAAGTGGTGGAGAATCATCAGGAAGTTGAATAAATCTCATAGGAGTTGGGATGAAGAAGTTATCCCACTTTCAAATCAGGTGATTCCAGTTTCCCAGTTTGGGAATAGCACAGCTTCTTCGTCCTTCCAATCAAACCAGGATGAATCACTTGTGAGAAGCTTGATTTGGATACATAAAGTGGTGGAGAATCATCAGGAAGTTGAATAAATCTCATAGGAGTTGGGATGAAGAAGTTATCCCACTTTCAAATCAGGTGATTCCAGTTCCCAGTTGGGAATAGCACAGCTTCTTCGTCCTTCCAATCAAACCAGGATGAATCACTTTGTGAGAAGCTTGATTTGGATACATAAAGTGGTGGAGAATCATCAGGAAGTTGAATAAATCTCATAGGAGTTGGGATGAAGAAGTTATCCCACTTTCAAATCAGGTGATTCCAGTTTCCCAGTTTGGGAATAGCACAGCTTCTTCGTCTTCCAATCAAACCAGGATGAATCACTTGTGTGAGAAGCTTGATTTGGATACATAAAGTGGTGGAGAATCATCAGGAAGTTGAATAAATCTCATAGGAGTTGGGATGAAGAAGTTATCCCACTTTCAAATCAGGTGATTCCAGTTTCCCAGTTTGGGAATAGCACAGCTTCTTCGTCCTTCCAATCAAACCAGGATGAATCTCTTTGTGAGAAGCTTGATTTGGATACATAAAGTGGTGGAGAATCATCAGGAAGTTGAATAAATCTCATAGGAGTTGGGATGAAGAAGTTATCCCACTTTCAAATCAGGTGATTCAGTTTCCCAGTTTGGGAATAGCACAGCTTCTTCGTCCTTCCAATCAAACCAGGATGAATCACTTTGTGAGAAGCTTGATTTGGATACATAAAGTGGTGGAGAATCATCAGGAAGTTGAATAAATCTCATAGGAGTTGGGATGAAGAAGTTATCCACTTTCAAATCAGGTGATTCCAGTTTCCCAGTTTGGGAATAGCACAGCTTCTTCGTCCTTCAATCAAACCAGGATGAATCTTTGTGAGAAGCTTGATTTGGATACATAAAGTGGTGGAGAATCATCAGGAAGTTGAATAAATTATAGGAGTTGGGATGAAGAAGTTATCCCACTTTCAAATCAGGTGATTCTAGTTTCCCAGTTTGGGAATAGCACAGCTTCTTCGTCCTTCCAATCAAACCAGGATGAATCA
>NW_026016947.1:0-30748 GCF_020379485.1 Brassica napus | reverse complement strand
AACTAGCACACTCTCTTCTTCACTCTAGCTCTCTAGCCTATCTTCAATCCTTTTGTCCCTACACTCATCATCAAGCATCCACACATTCAAATCAACCAACTCTCACATTCATTAGCACAAAACATCAGGTGAATTCTTGCAAATGGTCAGTTGTCCAAGTCATTTGGTTTGGTAAGGGAAGGCTTTTATCAAGTGATTCAAGAGGTTCAAAACATATGATCTTTAAGGGGTTTACTCTCAAACAAGTAGCCTTGACATTGCACATAATATATCTAAGAAAGGGACCAACTCATGCATACAATGCTCAATCTCCATTGTTCTACCCTTTCCCAAACATATCTACACAATCATTCCCAAATGTCAAACCCAACTCACATCTCTCACCAAAAGATCCTAAGAACTTTAACTCTTTCTCTTTGAAATCTACAAGGGATTTTCTACAACCTCAAAACATTTCTTAGCTCCTAACAACTTTGCTAGCCCCCTTTTCTTTCTTTTTTTTTTTTTTTTTTTTTCGATTCTTTTTTTTTTTTTTTTTTTTATATTATTTTTTTTTTTTTAGGTTGGGGGCCAAGACTTTTCAAAACTAGAGCTAGAGGTTCTCTACTATCCCAAAAATCAATTCACTTAAGCACAAAGAGTCTATCCTTTTTTTTTTCATTTCTCCCCAATCATAATCACAACACTCACCCCCCACCTATAGCTAGACAAAGAGTGTCCAATCTAGCAAAATGAAGATCAAGCATTGTCGTTCCCGATACTCTCAACATTATGCACATGTAAGACTTTCCGAAAAGGCCTCACTCATCAACAATGAAAGCTTAAAAGGAAGGAAAGGTTTTGGGTGGTCTACCACTAGAGTTGTCAAAAGATTGGCATAAAAGATGTGACAACTCAAGTGTGTATAGCCATGACTCAGTACACAAGGGACCCTGAGCAAGAAGCATTAAGTTCGTTCAGTTCAAATAAGGTTGTAGTTGGCTTCAAAGACTGAGTTTCAGCAATCAACAAGTTTCAAAGAGTTTTCAAGGCTCGAAACATACAAGTCTTTTTGAGAGGTGCAAAAGCTACTCAGGTGCAACGTAGTGTTCTTTACAAGGCATTCAAATCATTGCTCCCAATGCAAGTGAATGCAACCTATATGCTCTAGACTCTCCTAAAAATGCAAATGATGCAAACTAAATGATTGATTTTTTTTTTTTTCTATGCAAATAGGTATGCAATGCATGACTCAATGAAACAACATCAAAGCAAACATGATCAAATACTTGGTACCTCCCCCAAACTTGAGTGACACAGTCTCTGTGTCGTCAAGTAGAGAGAGAGATACCGAAAAGAAGACTAATATGCAAAAATGAAATGGTATATACAAGGGAGTGTGGTGGGTTACCTTCTATAGGGAATGAGTAGAGGGAGATGCTCCCTCCTCGTCGTCCTCAGGTGGTAACTCTTCAAGGTGCTCATCAGCAGGGTGTCCATCTCTTCAATGTAGAAGGCTTGCCCGAACACAGTTGGTTCCTCATTTTCCTCTTGATGTCAAAGTGGAGGATGTTCTCTTTACCCAAATGGAGATCAATCGTGCCTTCCTTCACATTAACAATAGCTCCTGCTGTAGCTAAGAATGGCCTTCCTAGAATCAATGGGTCTTGAGCCTCCTCACCCATCTCAAGCACCACAAAATCTGTAGGTATCTCATACCTTCCAATCTTCACAGGGAGGTCCTCTAAGATGCCCACAGGGTACTTCACTGAACGATCAGCTAACACCAGAGAGAGTCTACACTTCTTGTACTGAGTGAATCCAAGCTTCTTTGCAACAGACAAAGGCATCAAGCTGACACTAGCTCCCAAATCGCAGAGACTTTTCTCAAATACCATAGGTCCAAGAGCACAAGGTAGTGTGAAGCTTCCTGGATCCTCTAATTTCTCTGGAACATCAAGCCTCTGGATGATGGCATTGCACTCATGGGTAAGAATCATCATGCCTTCCATCTCCTTCTTCTTTGCAGCTACAACATCTTTCAGGAACTTGCTGTATTGAGGAATCAACATGAAAGCATCGATGATGGGCATTGCAACCTGAGCTTCACTCATTTGCTTCTCAAACAGAGCCTTGTACTTCTCTAGCAGCTGCTTCTTGAATCTACCAGGGAATGGAAGTTTGGGTTCATAGGGAGGAGGAACAAAAGAACTTTCACTTGCTGGAGTAACAACTTCACCATCTTTACTGTCTTCTTCTCTTCCCCAACCTTTCCTTTACCTTTGGCTTCCACATCTTTCTCCAAGATCTCGTCATTGATCTTCTCATCAACAATCACCACTTCATCATCTATGTTGATGGCAACCCCCTCACCTAGTTTCTCAGCATCCTTGGTGAGGGTTCTAGGAGGTAACTGTTTACCACTCCTAAGGGTGATAGCTTTGGCCTCCTTGGGTTTTGGTCAGACTTTCCAGGTAGAGATCCTTGCTGGCGATTCTGGTGAGTGTTCATGGAAGCAAACTGATTCTCTAAATTCCTGACTGTAGAAGCAAGGTGTGAGAATTTGTTGTTGAGCTCATTGTAGCTCCCATCAATCTTGGAATGAAGGTTCTTCAACTCATAACCAACATGCTTCTCACTTCTAGTCTGAGACTCCAAGATTTGTTTCAGTAAGGTATCAGTGCTGCTCTCTTGAGGAGCAGAGGAACCAGACGAGGGGTTTTGCTGAGGCTGATAGCTGCCTTGCTGGTTGTTTCTAGGCGGATAACCACTCTGTTGGTTGTTGGGATAGGATTTCTGTTGGTAGTTGTTGTACTGAAAGTTGGGCTCCTTTTTGTACCAGCTACCATTGTTGTTGATGAAACACAACTCTTCCTGACCTTCCAAACCCTCAACCTCATTGACAGCAAGTGGATCTTCCTGCCTGGAGTTACCAACAAACTTCAGCTGCTCTTGGGTGGCTTTTTCAGCAATGAGTAGGTCGATCTTGTCTTCCAAAGCTTTGATCTCTTTCCTCGTCTGCTTATCATCTGTTCTACTGCCTCTGTCGTGGTCTCCACTGTAGACTGCATCACTCTTTACCATGTTGTCAACCAGCTCTTCTGCATCCTCCTCAGTTCTCCCCAAGAAGAACCCATTGCTAGCTGTATCCAGTCTGGCTCTGTACTTAGGAAGAGCACCACGGTAGAATGTGCTCAGCAAGCTCTCCTTAGAAAAGCCATGGTGTGGGCATTGAGCTTGGTAGCCCTTGAATCTCTCCCAGGCTTCACTGAAGCCTTCCAAGTTCTTCTGTTGAAAGCTGGAAATCTCGTTTCTCAGCTTAGCAGTTCTTGAAGTAGAGAAGAACTTCTCCAAGAATGCTTTCTTGCAGTCATCCCAAGTGGTGATGGAGTCGCTGGGTAGAGACTTCTCCCACTGACGTGCTTATCCCCCAAAGAGAAAGGGAATAGCTTGAGCTTTAAGGCATCTTCGGACACACCATTGGTTTTTGACAACCCACAGTAGCTGTCGAACCTGTCCAAGTGATCAAATGGATCCTCTAGAGCCAAGCCATGATACTTGTTGTTCTCGATCACATTGAGGAGTCCTGATTTGATCTCAAAGTTGTTGGCTGCCACAGCTGGTGCTCGGATTCCCAATCTATGACCATGAATGTTGGGGCGGTCATAAGTGCCAATGGGTCGAGCTGCTCGCTGTTGGTTTTGAGGTATGTCTCCCATATCAGTATCCAATCTCTGCAAGTGAGCCTGTTGCTCTTCTTCTCTTCTCTTTCTAGCACACTCTCTCTCTAAAGCTCTGATGTCTGCAGCTCTTGGAACTAGGTTTGATGGACCCCTGCTCCTCAAGTTCATACACCTGTAGATTAAAGGGAGGTGAAGAAGAATCAGTAACAAAAGAAAATAAAAATGACTTAGTCTCAAGCAAGTGACTAAATCTCAATGTTTAAATCTACTCAGAATTTGGCAACGGCGCCAATTTGATGTTAGGAGTTTTCAAGGCTCCTAAGACAAATGTTGTAGTATAAAAGATTGTCGAACCAGTTCTGAGGGATATCAAAGCACTGAGAATGCAAGTACTCACTTAATCTAAGTGCAACCAATGATTTAGATGGGTTTTAAATACTACTAAACTAGAAAGCAATAACAGAATGATACTTTCTTGACTAAGGGAAAAGAGAACTCATGGGCATAGGGATTAGACCTTGGGTGATCAAGTATCGAACTAAGGATGGCAAATGATCAATCAAACTATCAACCTTAAGCCTAGACACAATTCTAAGCAAGCTCTATGTCTAGATGAATGCTCATTTGCTAACATATCTCAAACATCAAATGTCTTTGGTTGAATAATATGAAAGCAATCATTACTAACAAGTCTATTAGCTATCTTAGCATCTTTAACAACAAATGTCTTTGGCAAAGTATACTAAAAGCCTAGGAGAGTTGTCTCAGGCATTTCATCAAACACCTTTTGGGTGGGAAATGCCTATTGATCAACTTTTGAGTGGCCAACTCAGAAGATGCATTATGAATACTCTACTAGCAAGGAACAAGAATGATCTACACTAAAACATCCTAGAACTAACCTAATCACCCTTAATCTCCCTAACCCATGAATTCAAAAGGTGATTACTCACTAATCTCCATGATTCCTCTTAAACCCATATTGGATTTCAGATTAATCATGTAGAGAAATAGATAAGAAATCAACAAGAACACAAGATAACAATCAAAATCCAAGAGATGAACTTCTCAAGAGAGTTCTTGTGTCTTTCTCAATAGATCAAAAAAAAGATAATTTGCCACTGGTGGCTACAAAAGATGTTTAAAACATAGGTTTTTCCAAGTGCAAAACGTCCAAAATAATTGCAAAAAGGTCCTTAAGAAATCATGATTTTCGGCAGCAAAATAACGCGGAGCGACTTGCAGGTGTCGCTCCGGGAAGTCGCTCCAGGGCCGATTTTTGGTGTCTCCGGGCGAGGGGTCGCGAGCGACTTTGGTGTGTCGCTCCAACGGGTCGCTCTGGATCGGGAGCGACCTTGGTAGGTCGCTCTGAGAGGTCGCTCCGGGCTTCGCTTCTTGTCGTCTCGCCATAGAGACGCGAGCGACCTCGGGGTGTCGCTTTGGGAGGTCGCTCCGAGAGGGGTGTGAGATGCGAGCGACTGCACGGGGGTCGCTCTAGCTAGGTCGCTCTGAGAGGTGCTTTGGAGCGACCTCATGACGTCGCTGCGGAACCTCGCTCCCATGCTCTGCTCGTCCAATGATCACCTGTTTCACGTCCTTTAAGCTCCAAATGCATCCAAATGTCCCCAAGAACTCCATGTGGCACTCCAACACCTAATGAGGACAATGAATGCAAAATGCAACCTAGACATGGCTAAATCCTAATCTATATGATGAAAATGCTAATGGATGAATGGATAAAACAATGCAAATATGCAAGATATCATTACTTAAGGAAAATATGTTTGACCACTTTCCCTTCCAAAAAAGTTGGATGACTTTTTGATTTCAGTTGTGCCGTGAGATTTCAGTTTTGGCGTTTCTAAACTTGGTTGGATATCCTAAGAAAAGCTGTTTAGAATTGATTACGAGATATAAACCCTGCAAACAAGAAAGAGTGAAGACAATGGGCAGAGAAGAAGAGAATCAAAGTCTTAAGTGAAAGAGAAAGAAAAAGAAAAAGTTAAATTAGAGTCAAAGAAGGAGGCAACCTTGCATTACATCTCTAAAGAGTCGTTAGTCATCTTAAGAGGTTAGTTAATAATTAAACTGAGTAAGTCAAACTAGGAGATGATCAGAGAGTGGTCTGAGAAAAGTTGTTAGAACAGTGTTTTAATTGCTTGCAAGATTTGTCTAAAGGCTAGAAGTATGGATTAGGTGTAAGTAAGCATGATTAAAGTCAGTTAGTTAATCTGCTATGAAGAGCAAGTATGATCTATTATAAGAATGTATGCAAGTCTGTATTTTTTTCCATTGTTGTTGTTGTTGTAGAATGTGAGACAAGCAAGTGGATCATTGCAGCAAGGGAAAAGCATGATTGTGGCGGGTTTTTCTGAGGCGAAGAAGGATCATGGTTACGAACTGATTCAAAAGTTGGAAGCTGGTGTGCAAGATATGCGACAGATTGTCGAAGATTGGAAGAGAGATGTGGTTGCTCCTAAAGATAAAGAGATTCTCCAGTATGTTGGTGAATGAGTTTACTCAAAGGTGTAATGCATGAGAGATAAAAAAAACCAATATGGTTTTGGATTAGTAAGGAAGCTGATATATTTGCTCATTTAGTCCCTTCTTGATGACTGCAGCTGAGATCTTCCTGTCCTGTGGCGCTCTGCAGAATAGAAGAGGACATGGTCGATGGCTTCCCTTATGAAGTCCCTGCAGAGTGTATAAACATGCATCTTATCAAGGGAAGAGCCACTGTGTACATGAATGTCAAGATCAAGGACAACCCCCAACCTTGAGGATTGTGTTTTCTGCAGTGTCCTCGATGGCTATAACGCCCCTGTTACCGCCAGGAACTTTGTGGACTTGGTGGAGCGCCATTTCTACGATGGCATGGAGATCCAGAGATGTAAGACATCAAACTTTCCCCACAATATATATTTTAATTATATGTAATGCAAAACAGGAGTTTGAGAATGACCAGGATCGAGCCAAGTGTTTTTGGTGCTGAAAGTGAGTGAGCTGACGCCAAGCAATTCCAACATCTTGGACGGTCGTTACGCTATCTTCGGTTACGTTACTCAAAATGAAGATTTTATGGCTGTTAAAGTTGGTGATGTCATTAAGTCCATTCAAGTTGTCTCAGGTTGAGAAGAACATGTTCTTGCACAAGAGAAAACTGAAAACAGAGTATACGAATAAGAAGAAAGAGACAAATCTGAATAGTTTAACAGAAGCTATCCTACTGACGACAACAAGACAATGTTTTTTTGCTCTATGGAGTTTAAGAGTTTTAATTAGCCAAAAGATAAAAAAACATGTTATTTGCATTTGTGTTAGCACTGATAGGAAATATGTTACAAAGCAACATGTTACTACTTTATTTGTATTTGATATATATTTCAGTGTTTAATTACTTTCAACACCAGACAATGAAAAGACAAATATGAAAACCCACAACTATACCATTAAAACTCAGATTTTATTTGATCACTATATTAGGTCATAAACTATATCAAATTCTATTTTTTGTTCAATATATTCCAGATTTTTTTTCCACCACATTTTTAACAAAGTCCAGCAAAAACCACTAATTTTTTAATTTTGTAACTATTTAATTTTATAAATCTCTAGAGTTCTTAAATTTTTTAAAATAATTTTATTAGAATTCTATATTTTAAAATTAATTCGGGGTAAAATAATAAATTAATCTATGTTCGTATAATTTGCTAATTTTTTTAAACCAAATTTTATATCTTTTACCTTACACTATTTTCAATGATATACTAGCCACTTTCTAAGTACACATTATCAATCCAAGGAACTTTGGCATTTGAATATGGAAGTGATAAAAATACTGATGGTTGATCAAATCATTACCAAGATAAGATATGAAAATATCAACACATAAGAAACACCGGTTATTCTAATATCAACCTAATCAAGTTGTGTGCCTTCCACTATTACATTCATCACTATTATAGATAAAAAAACAAAAGTTCAAAAAAAAAAAACGAACGACAAAATTCTTTATACAAAATTACAAAACGCATCAATGTACACGGCCCCGCGCTTGCGTGGAGGCTATGCCTCTAGTACCACTAATGATGCGATAAATCTTTAACTAAACATGCTATCTCTAAACTCCATTAATTAGAAAGTCTAAGCTCATTAAATTTACAGATACCCAAATTACAAATTCTAATCTTTTATATACTAAAATACAAGTCACATGACCAACAAATTTTTGACACATAGCATAAACAATAAAAAATGTAAATAAAAAATGCAAAATAAAAACACAATAACGTTTAGTAACTGCTTTCTATTTATTCTCCATATAAAAGAAAAATTTAGATCTAACAAAAGTTCCTAATCTTTCTCACATGATCACACGATTTCTAAACTGTTACACAAGGAAATTTGACTCACAATGCTATAAATCCATCTCTACCTGGATTCAATGTAATTTTCTAATTTATTTGCAATGGTTCTATTGACTCTCTTTGTAAAGGGTGGTGAAGTTTTAATTTCTAACCAGACCAATGATTGCTTCTGAGATTGACTTCGACAAAAACTATTATCAATGATTAAAAAAAAAGTTTTCTATGGAGACTCTTAATGCAAAGTTGACTGATCAAAATTAAAGTTCAGGTTTATATATTAAACACAAGTCACATGAACAACAAAATTTTGACACATAGCATATATCAACAATTAAAAAATGCAAATAAATAAATGCAAAATAAAAACATAATAAAGTTTAGTAACTAATTTCTATTTATTTTCCATATAAAATAAAAATTTAGATATGACAAAAGTCCCTAACCTTTCTCACACGATTTCCAAACTGTTACACGTAGAGGAAGTTTGACTCATAATGCTATAATTTCATCTCTACCTGGATTCAATGTAATTTTCTAATTTCTTTGCAATGGTTCTATTGACTCTCTTTGTGAAAGGGTGATGAAGTTTTAATTTCTAACAAGACAAATGATTGCCTCTGAGATAATCTTCGACAGAAACTATTATCAATAATTAAAAAAAAGAAGTTTTCTATGGAGAAGCTTAATGCAAAGTTGGCTGATCAAGATTAAAGACCAGGATAGTGAAACTAAACATGCTCAAACTCTTCAATTCTCAAATCATATTTTGCATCATGTTAACCTGCAAATAATATTTATCCACTTAACATAGTACATTTGATCAATATCATTTTAAAATAGACTAAATTAATTTTTAATTTATTAGAAAATATTTATTGACTGTGATGGTCGTAATTCGAGAGAGGAAATTAACAAACTCATCTTAAATCAGATTCACAGTACCCTTAATAAACTCTTCTTCTTTTTTTTTTTTGCAAAGTGCTTTACAATGCCCATAAAAAACTTGAGGTGTGGTGGAAACTAGGTCTCATGTTTAATTTCTATATCAAGACCATACCTCAAGTTAGTTTTCTTTATTTTCAAATATGTATTATAGTCTTATAGAGATATTATTTATGTTTGCTTACGGATCAACATACACCTTTGTTTTGTTTTTCTTATATAATGTTTCCAAATTTTGTAGGTTTTCTCATAAGCAAAAACTACTAAATAAATACAACATAAGCCTTGATTGGTAGAGCATTAACATTAGCAGTACCAATATGCTATGGAAGCAGTATGCTGCAGGAGCTGTATGCTTTTGCTAAACTGTTTAATAGGATGATTAGGTAATAATCCGCGTCTTACGCGGAATGTGATTATTAGTTTAGTTATTTTTAATAAAAAGATATTAAAAATGTTTAATCTTGATATTGGTTTGATTTTTTAAGTTTTTTTTTAGTTTTTAATCATCTAAAATATAATTATTATTTTAAATTAATATTTATTTTAGTTTATCCGGTTGAAATGTTTGATTTTTTGGTTTTTTTTCGGTAAAAACTAAAAATTAATAATATTTTTATTTCCGTGTTATGAATTTTAGATAGTCGTCATGTCGAACAAATAGTTTCATATTATAGTTTCTAAACAGATAATAGTTTAACAAAAAGAAAAGAAAATTATTAAGACAAATCATTCACTACAATTTTGTCAGTAGTGATAGAAGCATTAAGAAAAAATATTTCAACTTTAAAAAAAATTAGATATTTCAGTTATGGTGAATACTTAGTTACAGGGTGCTCACATCAAGGTGCACATGTATGTCTATGTAAAAAGTATATAAAAATAGTTGACTAAAATATAAAGATATTGTTATTTAATATTATATGAAATTTTTGTTCAAAATAATACATGAAAGATAAAATTAAAATTAATTTAAAATAAAAAGGGGTTGACATCAGTCATTTTTTCATATGAAGAAAATAAAATTGTATCCGTAAATAGGGGTGGACACAGATTAAATATCTAGGTATTTGGAAGCATTCGTGTTGATTCGATCTTTATCCACCTAGATATTCGGTGACACGGATATCCGAAATGTTTTAGAATGTTAAAGAATATCCGATTTGATATGTAAATAAAATAAAATTATATGTAAATAAAATAAAATTTTAAAAAGGGCAATTCTCATTAATAGACTATTTTCAAGTTTTGGTCACAAAAATAGACCACAAAGATGAAATTAAACAAAATATTTCATTTAATAGGTAAAAGGATACTAATACCCTAGATATATAAAAAAAATAAAAAAACAAAAATAATAAAATAATATAATAATAAAATAATTTTTTTATAATTTAAGATTATATGTTTTCAAATTTGAACTTTTTTATAAATGTTTTTTGAAATTTATTTTTTTCAAAAATGTTTTTTACTTTTTTCAAATTTTTTTTTTGTAATTCGAAAATAATTTTTGAAACTATTTTTAAAATTTTTATTTCCAAATTTTAATATCTATTTTCTATTTTATAAAATTTTAAACATCAATCCCAAGTCTCCACCTCTTAACTCTAAACCCTAAGGTTTATATTAGTTAACCCTAGAGGTATAAGTGTATATTTACATCTTTAATGAAACATTTTGGTCATTTTGATTCGTAGAGTCTATATTTGTGACATAAACTTTTTAGTGCTATCCTAGGATATTTTTCTTTTAAAAATAATTGAAAATTTTAATAATAACATTCTATTACAAAAATAAAACATTATTTAACTTTTTAAATTCTAGTACCAGATATAATAAATTTAATTCATAAAAATATTGTAAAACTGATATAAAGTATAATATATATATAACATATATATATAATTCTTTACATATATGTATATATATATGCATTTAACAGATCGAATCAGATATATGTTCCTAAAACTATTTGTATTTGTGATTTGCTTCTTTTTTGGATATTGTATTTTAGTATTTGATTTGTTTCGTAGAGTTATGAATATCCAGATTTTTTGGTTCAAATCAGAACGGATAACGAATCGAATCAAAATTTATGAATATTTTGCTCAACTTTATCCGTAAACAATAAAAATAATATATATATATATATATATATATATATATATATATATTTTTGGCTTTTGATTCGTTATCTATTTTTATTCGAACAGAAAAATCTAAAGTTTTATTAGAACCATGTATGTGGGCTTTATATTAAAAAATGCAAAATACATTGTGTAAACACGTTTATGAATATAGTGTGAACGCGTTAGCATACTTATTATCAAATTATTGTGAGGCTGTCATCAATACTATTAAAAGGAAATGAGTTTTAGTAAATCTACCTATGAAAGTTGTTTGGACCTTTTGATTACACTTTTTTTTTTTGGTCCTACAATTAATCACTCTAATTATACATAATTAATAACTCTAACTACCTATAAAAAATTGTGATGTTCGTGAGATATTAATTGTGTTACCATAAAAATTAACGAACACTCCTAATTTCGTGGGATCACAATCATTGTGATATGTGTGGGATATTAATATCACTAAGATCACAATCATATTAAAGCTAAAATAATATTCCATATTTTATACATGTACTAATAATATCATTAAACATTGTATCATGACATCTTATATAGTTTCAAATATTTACAAAATTAAATTTGATAAATCGCAAATCATATGTTAAAATAAAATTATATTTATATTATCTTAACTTAATTTTTATAGAATGTATTATAATAAAAACAAATTATTAATAAAGTTTAAAAACTATGAGAAATCTTACAAATATGTTCTACTGAATTAGTTAAAAAAATCTATCAAATAAATCTTAAACCATAAAAATTTAACAAATGTAAAACTTATAAAATGCACACAAAATATAATGAGAAAATAGGTTTGGGTGCTCAAGTATTCGGATCGGTTCCTTTCTATCTTGGTTATTTGGATTCTAAACATTTGGACCCAAATAGATTTTTGTTTTTTTATTCAGGTTTAGATGGGTTCTTTTATGTTCGGATCAGTTTGGAATCATAATTCAAATACATGTAAAATACATGTAATATTTGAGTATGTAGCATGGATAGGTCGGTTCATATATTTAAGTTTAGACAAAGATCAGAAGTACCTAAAAACCTGAAAAATGATAGCGTTAATAGCGTGTTTTGGGTTTTACCGTATTTTTATCATATTTTGTTTATTAAATTCAAAATAGGACTATATACAGATTTATTGAATCTATCGGTTTGACTATGTTGCTTCTGTGTGTCTTAAATCTCTGTGCACCAGTAAAAGTCCAACACTTGTGGGTCGGACAATTTGAAAAATTTACTTTTTTTAGATAAGTATGTATTCCTAAAATATAAAGGAAATCAGGTTTTGAGGCTGCTATGAATATGAGTCTAAGGGTTTGTAAGATTATTCATTCACACAATAATAAGAAACCCTAAACGGGTATTTGCCTCAATATGTTTTGTTCTCTACTATCTTCTTGATTAATTCATGGCTGTTCACAACAGACTATATGTCTGGATTGGATATGAAAATACTATTTAAAATTCAAACATTATAATAGAGAAATTTTAAAATCATTTATTCCTAATAAAAAGTTATAAATTTATTCAAATTTTATCAAACGGACAACAAAAAATACCCGCGCTTCTCAAGCGCAGGTCAAAATCTAGTATGTCTATTATAGTGTAAAAACATTTATTACAATGTTTCTCTTTTAATATATATTAGGTGGATGCCCGCGGTTTCGCGGGTTTGAATGTTTTGTAACAATACATTTATTATAATTTTTCAAATTAAAATTTGTTTTTATCATTATGTGTTTTTGTTAAATATTGTTTTAAGAATAATTGTTTAAAAAAATATAAATATGACTATTTTAAATATTTGTGTTGATAATTGTACTAAAATTAGTTATGTATAATATTCATGATTGAGTTTTTAATAAAATTACTTAATTTTAAAGCTATATAATACTGAAACTTTTGGAATATTTTATATAGTTTAGAAATACTTGATTGCTAAAAATAATTTTATGAAGCATTATATATATTATATAAATCACAAATTTAATTACCATAATTTATTTTATGCAATATATTTAGGTCATTTGGATACTGATAAAACTATTTCTAGAACTAATTTTCGTACTCATAAAATAAATAAAAATTAAAAATCCATTAACAAATCAAATTATAATATTTTTTTCTCAAACTCTATATATGATCGACACTTAAGAAAAAATCAATTAAGTGATTTATCATTTAATATAAAATGAAATTTAAGAATAGATTTTATAAATTAATTTATGAGCTTGTATAAATAAATTAAAGCCTCTTATCATAATTTATGAACTAAGTATCTACCTCCTCCTAACCTACTTTTGAACAACATGTTACCTGCTGCTTGTCTATAAATACCATTTTCTTTATTTTCTTTTTGAGGTTTTTGGTGAAAAACTGTTATGTTTTCCTTCTGATTATATTAACTTACATTTGCAATTTTTTAATCTTCCTGCAGGAGAGCAAAAGTATATTCATCTAGGAAAGTTCCATTACACTTGATTGCTAATAGGCCATAAAGAAAGCTATGGCTCCTGGTGGCAGTACTTACAAAGAAGCCTTGAAGTCTAACTGGATAGGCTTAGCTTACGAGGTTAGGATGTCTCCATTGGAAAAATCCGTTCAAGCAAGGGCAATGGTGTTCATGAGCTTCTCGAATGTCCGGTTTGCACAAATCTCATGTATCCTCCAATTAATCAGGTGTGTGTGCGACTGTTCTACTCTTTCTCCGACACTCAACTTACTTTTGTGTAGTTAACGTTGACATCTAGGTTTGTTAATTTTCCCATAATGTCCCAATGGCCACACGTTATGTTCAAGCTGCAAACAACAAGTGCAGAACACGTGCACCCTACATGCCGTTACGAGCTCGGCAACATAAGATGCTTGGCTCTCGAGAAGGTTGCGGAATCGTTGGAGGTTTCATGCCGGTACCAAAGCTTAGGGTGTCACGACATTTTCCCGTACTACAGCAAGGTCAAGCACGAGCAGCACTGCAGGTCGAGTGTTCAGTGACGGGAGACATTCCATCCCTTGTTGAGCATCTCAAAGACGATCATAAAGTCGATATGCATAGTGGTTGCACTTTCAACCACCGTTAATGTCAAGTCTAATCCTCAAGAAGTTGAGAATGCTACATGGATGCTCACGGTATGCATCTTATCTTATCTACATATATGATTATTCTAGACATGAGAGAAAGAATCTTTATCTCTTGTCTGATGCTTTTGGTTTAGGTGTTCAACTTTTTTGGAAGACAGTTCTGTTTACACTTTGAGGCGTTTCAGCTGGGGACAGCGCCGGTGTACATGGCGTTTCTGCGGTTCATGGGAGACGAGAACGAGACTAAGAAGTTTAGTTACGGCTTGGAAGTTGGAGCTCACAGCCGTAAGCTGACGTGGCAAGGGATTCCCAGAAGCATCAGAGACGGTCACAGGAAGGTCCGTGATAGTCACGACGGTCTCATAATCCCTAGAAACATGGCTTTGTTCTTTTCAGGCAGTGACAAAGAAGAGCGCAAGTTAAGAGTCACCGGACGGATTTGGAGAGAAGAGTAGATGATTCCAAATGATGTTTCATATAGGCTCTGTAATGATGATTTTAATTGGAACTGAAACGGATGATGTACATAGCAAAGTCTTGAGAGCTATGAGATCAAAATCTCCCCGTGATCAGGTTGAAAACATTATGTTTTGAAATATTACAAACTCTTCAGCCTTGTAATTTTCCTGATTTGTTGGAAAAATAAAGACAGTTTTCCTTTTGGTTCTGTTCTTATATCAAAAATTGGTTTTTATCTTTATTGGATCATCATACAATATGACTCATAATACTGAAAGATGATTTTCGATAGGAACATTTTATCGTTGAAGTGAAAGGGTTAATGGATCCAAGGAAATAATGGAGGGAGAGATACGAACAATCGCAAAAAAGAAAAAAAAAGTCAACACAGAAATTTAACGTGGCTTAGTGAGATTCTGACTAACTAATGTTACCGAATCATAGCAGGTTTAAGACATTACCAAAGATAAGACATGTTGTTACATTACCAAAATGATTAATTGTGAATTCAAGCAGATGATATGTTAGAAGAACTTTTAGACTTTAGAAATACTAGATTTTTTAACCGCGCTACGCGCGGATAAGATACTATATGTATTTTTCAATTCTAAAAAATAATGCATAATATTGTATTATATTATTTAAATAATATAAAATAAGACTACATAACATAAATATATTTTTTAAATTTTCTTTGTGAAAATCATTATGTGGTTTGATTGTTCTACTTGATTCACATATTTGCATAGTTATTTGTGATAGATGAATAATTACATTTTTATTATCAGTAAATAATATATATTTATTATATAATATAAGAAAAATAAAATTATTTAATTTTAAAATAAACTTGTCTGATGTTGGGGATTCGGTTATAGACATATCATATTCGAATGAGACATTTTTACAGTTATCAATCTTCTTAACAGTCAAGAAACAAATCTGAATATCAAAACAATATCTCATACGATCTCTTTGTGGAACAACTGCTCTGAAGAAAGTGAATTTAGGCATCAAAAAGCACTGGAAATGGATTTGCAGATGTGTTATCTAAGTCAGCTTTACAAAGTACTATTTATAGTTCATATATCATTTATGTTCATCCTATTTTTTTGTCCATCATTTCTTAAACATCTTGAAATAACTGATGCTAATTTAATAATAAACTTTTGGCTCGCAAAAAAAATCAAATTTGTCTAATTATCGCTTAATTTGTCTAACTGATATATATGTATTTTTCAATTCTAAAAAAATAATGTATAATATTATATTACATTATTTAAAGAATATAAAATAAGACTACATAACATAAATATATTTTTAAATTTTCTTTGTGAAAATCATTATGTTGTTTGATTGTTGTACTTGATTCACATATTTGCATAGATATTTGTGATAGATGAATAACTATATTTTTATTATCAGTAAATAATATATATTTATTATATAACACGAAACCCAATATTTAGAAACCCGCAAAAACCCACAAAAACCCACTAAAACCCAGAATCCGATACCGGTTGGACCAATAAATAACTTTTACTTTTTTTTTAGTTTTTAAATTATGTTTTATATTCTAAGTTTCCAATTAAGAAGTTAGGTGCTGACGAAAAAAGTTAGATTTTCCTTTTCGGTTTTATATTTTTGATTTTTAAATTTTGATCAAGATTTCATTATGCCACCAGAAGAAAATGAAATGAACGATGGTAGAGAGAACCAAAATTAGTTGATGTGATTTGGTGTTAGTTTATTTCTGTTATTGACAATTTATTACAATGATCTTTTATTTTTAGTTTATTTTGAATTTGAAGTTTTATTTATTATTCACATTAGACATTAAGATTTTCAATCTCAAGTTCCAACTTTTTAAGATCTTCATTCAAAATATTTTTTTTTCTTTTAAAAGTTTAAAGACTGAATGATTATATTCACTTATTTAAATATTTATGAATATTATATATATATATTCATAAATATTTTTAAATACTTTTTAAACATAAAATGTATACATATCCAAAGTTTAGTTTTTATATATTTATAGCTAATATATTATTATTTAATAAAATTAATTTATTTATTAACCCGCGGTTCATCCCCGGTCGATCCAGTGACCCAGTGAGCCGGTAAGTCGTCCGGTTTGGTGTCCGGGTCGGGTTTAAAAACATTGGTAAATGTACATAAGAGTATGATTACATATTTAGTGATTCTTGTATATGTGTCCAAGAAAGTTTCAATGGCTTAGTGGTATCTGCCCTATATTTATGTCATACTAACCCGGGTTCGATCCTTTCCTTTGTATTGTTTTTTCATTTTTTACGAAAAAATAAATGAGATGACGTGGCAACTTCGGACTCTCTGATTGGACGATTTTTTGTGCTTATGTGGACACTCTAAGAGGAGTTTATATCCCCTTTTTAGTATAGTATAGATGAATAATGATTACAAAAGATAAGTTAGTAATATGATCCGGTCTAGAGAGGACGTGCAAGACGTGAAGACAACGCTTGAGACTTCCTATGATTGGTTATTATATTAAATTAAAAGTAAAATAAGCGAATGTAAATGAACGAGGACTCGAAGAAGTGTGAGAATGGGAACAAAGTGATGGAAGAAGACAATGTAAATGAGGAGAAAATGGTTGTTAAGAAGAGTGTTGGAAGCGAAGGGAGCTTTTTCGATTGCTATATATGCATGGACCTGTCCAAAGATCAGGTAGTCACTAACTGTGGCCATCTTGACTGTTTGTCTCGCCTTTACCGCTGGGTAGAGGTTTCAGAGGAAAAGGAGTTTCCGGTTTGCAAAGGGGGAGGCAAAGGAGTTTCCGGTTTATTATAAGTAATGAAATCCCCTATATATTAAAAGAGAATTACAACATTTGAATCATACACGTGTCATCATGAAAATGATTTTCGAGTCTTTAAAAAATTAAATGGGTCTATCTAAATATAAACTATAGTTTTCATTAAACTGATCACAAAATCATTTATTAGTATTAAAAGTTATTCTTCATTCTTTCCTTAAATAAAGCTACATAATTACCTAATGCTATTAAAATATATATATAGCAATTAATGATTTTCAATAACAAAGATTTGCTAACAATTTGTATACACTCAATCATTTTTGTTTAAATCTTTTTTATTAAAACATATTACACAATTTCATTAACCATATAATAAAAAATTAGATTTTTTTCGTATATGTGATATCTTGCATATTTACATTGTTTTATCCATTCATTCATAAACATTTTCATCATATAGATTAGAATTTAGACATGTTTAGGTTGCATTTTGCATACATATGTCTCTATCAGGTATTTGAGTACCACATGGAGTTTCTGGAGACATTTGGGTGCATTTGGAGCTCAAAAAGGAGTGTTTAGAGTGGTCATTGGGCGAGCAAGGCATGGAGCGACCAGTCCGGAGCGACACCACCAAGTCGCTCTGACCTCCCTATTGGAGCGACCTTACCAGAGCGACAGGGAGAAGTCGCTCGCGGTTTCATCACTCGGAGACGCGAGAACGAGCCCGGAGCGACCTCCCGGAGCGACACCACGAAGTCGCTCGCATCTCACACCCCTCTCGGAGCGACCTCCCAAAGCGACACCCCGAGGTCGCTCGCGTCTCTATGGCGAGACGACACGAAGCGAAGCCTGGAGCGACCTCTCAGAGCGACCCACTGAGGTCGCTCCCGAAGGCCGGAGCGACTTGCCGGAGCGACATGCCGAGGTCGCTCCGCGCCTATTATCTGCTCGATTTCTGTTTTACTTAAGGGCCTTTTGGTCATTTCATTATGCACGTTTTTACATTTCAAAAACCTATGTTTTAAACATCTTTTGTAGCCACGAGAGGCAGATTATCTTTTATCTTTTGATCAATTGAGAAATACACAAGAACTCTCTTGAGAAGTTCATCTCTTGGATTTTGATTGTTATGTTCTTGTGTTATTGTTGATTTCTTATCTATTTCTCTACATGATTAATCTGAAATCCAATATGGGTTTAAGAGGAATCATGGAGATTAGTGAGTAATCACCTTTGGAATTCATGGGTTAGGGAGATTAAGGGTGATTAGGTTAGAGCTAGGATGTTTTAGTGTAGATCATTCATATTTCCTTGCTAGTAGAGTAATCATAATGCATCTTCTGAGTTGGCCACTCAGTTGTTGATCCTTAGGCATTTCTCACCCGAAAGGTGTTCGATGAAATGTCCGAGACAACTCTCCTAGGCTTTTAGTATACTTTGCCAAAGACATTTGTTGTTAAAGATGCTAAGATAGCTAATAGACTTGTTAGTAATGATTGCTTTCATATTATTCAACCAAAGACATTTGATGTTTGAGATATGTTAGCAAATGAGCATTCATCTAGACATAGAGCTTGCTTAGAATTGTGTCTAGGCTTAAGGTTGATAGTTTGATTGATCATTTGCCATCCTTAGTTCGATACTTGATCACCCAAGGTCTAATCCCTATGCCCATGAGTTCTCTTTTCCTTTAGTCAAGAAAGTATCATTCTGTTATTGCTTTCTAGTTTTAGTCATAGTTTAAAACCCATCTAAATCATTGGTTGCACTTAGATTAAGTGAGTACTTGCATTCTCAGTGCTTTGATATCCCTCAGAACTGGTTCGACAATCATTTATACTACAACATTTGTCTTAGGAGCCTTGAAAACTCCTAACATCAATATGTTGTATTTTGAATTTTAAAAAAAAATATAAATTACTAAACTGTTAAAAGTCTCAAACAAAATTTTATTATCAATGATTTAAATTTTTGGTATAATAAGATATAAATAGTTATAAACTACATGAGTAAGAAGTCTTATTTAATAAGTGTTATTATTAATATATATATATACATCATTTAATTAAACTACATATCATATAAAATACAAATTATAAATTGATATATGCATTGAACAAATATTGAGAACTTAACTAATATTTTAATTTTGCATTCAATTAAAAATATTTATAAATTACTAAAACTATTAGACATCTCAAATTAAAAAGTTATTAATGGTTTAAATTTTTGCTATAAGATGACAAGAATCATAAAACCATATGATTAAAACCTTTGTTTAATGAACAACTTTACTAAAAATATATTTCATATCTATGTTAATATCATTTAAATTTAATTATATTATATAAAATGGATAAAATTGATTTTTTATTTATTTACCATAAAATTATCGTTAATAAACAATAGTCATTGTTTGATTTATATGCGCAAGCCAATTTAATTATATATGTAATATTACCGATTTTTCAATATTTCAATATATATTTATTATTTTATTATTTTATAATATTTAAAAAACATAAAATAAATAATAATATATAAATTATTATTTATATATAAAATGTTTATCCCGCGCATTATGCAGATCTTAGCCTAGTTTACATTATTAGAAAAAAAAAAAAAAAAACAAAATAACAAAAAACAAACAAGTGAAAAGGGCTGTCTTCAAGGATGCCTTCTGCGGAGGTGTACTTAGGCGCTAGCCGTGTTCCCTCCGGAGTGTCCGGATTACCTAGATTATCAAAAAAAAAAAAAAAAAAAAAAAAACAGTTTCAAAAATCATTACTCGTTTTTGAAAGGTAATAGTAATTTGAAGAAAAAATATACCCGTTAGGGACAGCTTGTTTTCAAATGTATTTAAACCAAACCAGAGGAGAGCCTCGCGTGTGTGTCTCTAAAGTCTCAACGTCTCTCTCTCACATAACACCAAGCGATTAGAGTAAACATATATCAAAGGTAAAAATCTCGATGAACCACCGATTGCTCTTTTACTAGGATCATAGGATCGTAGAGAACTAGGTTCGATGAGTTTATGGAAAGCTAGGAATGAAATTAGGGTTTAGTTCGAATCGGTTTATTTTTTTGGTTAGACCCAAAAAGATCAATTGATTCTAACCGTCTAGTTAACCAATTTGCAGAAGCGGAGATGGCGGAAGGGCGCGATAGACTCGAACGACAAATTGATTTTGCATCATTGTTTCTCAACAGACAGCGCGGAAGGATCTTCGTTGACGATGAAACTACATGGACTGTGCAAGCAAGAGGTGGTATTTGGCGGCGTGGAAGGCCTCGTCCTCGTACTCGTACTCGTCCTCGTGCTTCACCTTCAAGGAGGGCCCTCGCTGATATCACTGATGTGAATAGGGTTAGCCTAGCTTCACTGAATTTTAACAACCAATTTTGCTTAAGGCTTGCTTGTTTAGCCGTAATCTTTTGTGCAGGTGGGTACTGAGAGAAGGAGAGCAGTGGTTGGCCCAAGGCCCCTCCTTGATACTGCTGTTGTTAGGGTTAGACTCGCCTCACTTGCTTTTAACAACGACTTTTGCGTAAGGCTTGCCTGTTTAGCCATAGTCCATTCTGCAGGCGGGTACTGAGAGAAGGAGAGCAGTTGACCGTGTACCACTGGCTCAGCTCGAGCTCAGGTATTCTGTGGCCAGTGCTGTTGCATCCGCTGGAGTCAACCACCCCTCTTCCATCGCTTGGGTTCAGCAGAAGTTGCTCTCACTCAAAGAGGAATTATCTGATGGAGAGGAGGCCCTCACTCCAGAGCTCCTCAACTATATAGATCAAGTGGGGATTTATCTGACGGAAGAGCTTGAGAAGCTGAAAAGCACACCAAGTGCGCAGAGAGCTGAGAGGGAGAGGAGGATTCGAACATTGATGTCCATGAGGTGACCGTTTGGGAACTCTTCACACTCTGAAAAGTAGGGATCATAGGCGTAAAAAAAAGTTGACGATGATACAAAGAGGGACGAGTGGATATCATATCACGGAGAGTACATACTCCACGTTATTACCAATGTTTGTGTTTTAGGCTTGAGAGTTAAGATTACATTTGCTTACTTTCTTTTTTCACTATTTGTGAAATTTGAAGATTCTTTTGATACTAGTTGTTTTCTTTTGTACCTTTGGCATGGCCTGTGTAGTAGCGCTATTGATTAGAAAATTATTTGACAACCCATCAGTTTCACTTCCTCTAATCTCTTCTTCTTTGAACCGCTTCCTAATTCACATTCCAAAACCGAATTTGACCAAAGTAGTTTTAATTGTTGTTGTTTCCCAGCAACATTTTGCTCTTAGCCTACTCATTCTGTTCCACTATGCTTGTTTTTAGCTTCCAAGATTTTCTCAACGTGATTGGAATTGTTTCACAGACCGTGATCAAGTATAGCCTACAAAAAAAACAACACTAATTAATTATCCAACAGTGCCATACGTGAGGAAAAGGGAAGTGTCTTTGCTACTTTTCTAACGTCTTTGGTTCCAATTCACCTGAAACTATTCAAACCAACAAGATATACTACTGCATATTCAGAATACAAGAACAAAGACCATTTTCAAGCTTTTGTGTGCAAATTGTAAATGCATCACATCAAACAAACTGAAAAGTACAACATAGCAGAGTACCGCAAAGATACTTCAAACGAAAGAACTGAGATTGAAGGAGCCAATCATGTTTGCGAGAGGCGAGAGCAGAACTCATATCCAGCTCAAGCTGAAACCTTTGAAGTTTAAGCTGTTGCCTCAAAGCACTTGCTCTGTTGTTGCAGCAGGTTGCTGCGTCTGCTCACAGCCGTAAGCTGACGTGGCAAGGGATTCCCAGAAGCATCAGAGACGGTCACAGGAAGGTCCGTGATAGTCACGACGGTTTTGGAGAGAAGAGTAGATGATTCCAAATGATGTTTCATATAGGCTCTGTAATGATGATTTTAATTGGAACTGAAACGGATGATGTACATAGCAAAGTCTTGAGAGCTATGAGATCAAAATCTCCCCGTGATCAGGTTGAAAACATTATGTTTTGAAATATTACAAACTCCTTCAGTCTTGTAATTTTCCTGATTTGTTGGAAAAATAAAGATAGTTTTCCTTTTGGTTCTGTTCTTATATCAAAAATTGGTTTTTATCTTTATTGGATCATCATACAATATAACTCATAATACTGAAAGATGATTTTCGATAGGGGACATTTTTTAAAAATGCGAGGTTTACGTGGGACGCACGAAACGTTTTTAAAAATGGAAGATAATTTGCATTTAGGTCAAAGTGTGACGTTTCTATTTATAGTAACAAAGATGAATTTCTCTTCAGACTAGATACAAAGTGATTTCTACTCGAATTCTTATCGCCGGTCAGTTGATTATAGTTTAGGCCCGTTGGGGCCTACACTGATAAACGAAAATATTGAGCTTCTTATTCCCTAGAAAGGAAAGAATCGACGTGGCTTTGTTGGAGCCTGCCTTCAGCCTTTAGCATTATCGACTATAATTAATCAGCCCGACAAGGATCCAATAATGTTGGCTAGAGTGTACTACCGGATATAACAGCGTAAACGCACCGCACGGACTAGACAAAAATAAATCGCTAGCCTAATGAGTAAGTAAACATTCAAAGAGATGCTCGAGCTTTGTGTAGTGCACAACATGGACGATATAAATGTAAGACATAACCATGAATTAGACCCAAAGATATAACTTTAAACCAGATCCAGTTCCCTTGCTTGTCTAAAAAAGGAAGTTGTACAATAACCATTTCAATATGTCAAAAGTTTTTAATATGTTTCTGGTACTGTGTTTCACTCATTCGGTTTACAAGATTCATTGGATCAATAACAAAACGCAGCTCCAACTCTATCACGGGGGATGAGTCTTAGTTCAGATCCATGCTTCAGGAATACGTATCCTGCCATCAAACAAACAAACACACATTAGCTTTCCACTTAAGAGATTGACAATAAGTGAGCTTAGAATGAGCTACACAAACAAATAAAAGTAAAAAAGAAAGAGCACGAGTAAAAGCCAATTCAAGAACTCAAAAATGTCACCTGCGCCTGTTGGGGATTGATCCCGATCCCATCTGCAGACATGAATACAGATACATCAGCAATCTTGAGTATTGTTGACAAGAATAAATCACTGTTAGATCTTTAGGCAATAGAAAGCTTCAGTTTTTAAACTTTATAGACAGAGAAGTAGAGTTACATGCAATGATATATATATATATATGATCCCATATCTAAGAGAATTCTCCTGATTACACAAAACATATGAACATGAAACAGACAAAACTTGAAAAGGGAAATGGTGTTCATGAGCTTCTCGAATGTCCGGTTTGCACAAATCTCATGTATCCTCCAATTAATCAGGTGTGTGTGCGACTGTTCTACTCTTTCTCCGACACTCAACTTACTTTTGTGTAGTTAACGTTGACATCTAGGTTTGTTAATTTTCCCATAATGTCCCAATGGCCACACGTTATGTTCAAGCTGCAAACAACAAGTGCAGAACACGTGCGCCCTACATGCCGTTACGAGCTCGGCAACATAAGATGCTTGGCTCTCGAGAAGGTTGCGGAATCGTTGGAGGTTTCATGCCGGTACGAGCAGCACTGCAGGTTGAGTGTTCAGTGACCGGAGACATTCCATCCCTTGTTGAGCATCTCAAAGACGATCATAAAGTCGATATGCATAGTGGTTGCACTTTCAACCACCGTTAATGTCAAGTCTAATCCTCAAGAAGTTGAGAATGCTACATGGTTTTCTTTTTTTTTTAATTAAAAACTAGATATGAGTTGGTAACTTATTAATGGTTTGTGAACCAACATATTCATCCCAAAGATAAACCCAAGAAAAATTCAAAGATTAATAAGTATTAAAAAAAGTTTGGGACTCACCTACAGAAAGAGAAAAAAAAAAAATAGAAAAAGAAAATGGTAAATTGTGGAAGAGAATTTAAAAGAGGGAAACTGAGAATAATTTGTTTTGATTGGGGCAAAATAGATTATTCTCCCGAAATCCTGCGCAAAGAACAAACGTTTAGTTATTTCCTTTTTTTTTTATCAACAAAATAGTAAAATTGAGTTATTTCCTTATATTTGTTGAGTGTCGGTTAATGAGGCGGGTTATAAATAGAGGTGGTGCAACGAGGTGATTAAAGCTATTACTTGTTTCTTTCTTTTTTTCTTCCCGAAAAAGCAACGAACAAAACGTGAGAGAGAGAGAGAGAGAGAGAGAGAGCAATGAACACTTGTCGAATAGTTCTCCAACGCAGGTTCCTTCCCGTGAGCAACTCCAAGAAGGAAAAAGTAAGTTTCTTCAAATTAGGGTTTTGATCCTTCTTTTTCTGAATCGAGTTTGTTGTACTGACTTGTTTGTTTGTTTTTTTTTGTTTTGTTCTTAAAGTTTGACAGATTCATACCGAACAGAGCAGCCATGGATTTCGACTATGCTCACTTGGCTCTTATGGAAGAAAGAGAAGAAGAAGAAGAGGTCAGTTCATCCAGAAAAGCTTATAGAAAGCAATTGGCTGAGACTATGGGTCTTAACCGAACTCGAATCCTCGCATTCACCAACAAACCACCTTCTTCTACTTCTCTTCACCATCAGCATCAGCATCAGCATGAGCCTCCTCGACGCATTCCTCAGCGTCCCGAGAGAACTTTGGATGCTCCTGGCCTTGTGGATGACTTCTATCTCAACGTTCTCGACTGGAGCAGTGCTAATGTCCTAGCCGTTGCCTTGGCCAACTCTGTTTGTCTCTGGGATGCTTCCACTGGCTCCGTGACTACGCTTGTCACGTATGGTGAAGACCAAGGACCTGTCACAAGTCTAAACTGGGCGCATGATGGTATCAACCTTGGAGTTGGGCTCAACAATGGTCAAGTTCACATTTGGGACTGTGTAACCAAGACTCTACTGAGAACATTGCAAGGCTTCCACCACACACGAGTTGGGTCCTTGGCCTGGAACACTCATATATTGACAACCGGAGGAATGGACGGACGTATCTTCAACAACGATGTGCGGTTCATGTCATACCCTGTGTCTACTTACAAGGGTCACACTCAAGAGGTCTGTGGGCTCAAGTGGTCAGCATCTGGTCAGCAACTAGCTAGCGGCGGAAACGACCGTCTAGTACATATATGGGATCGTTCTACTAGTACGCAGTGGCTGCACAGGCTCAGGGGGCATACATCTGCAGTTAAGGCTCTCGCTTGGTGTCCTTTCCAAAGCGATTTGCTTGCATCTGGCGGTGGTGCAGAAGATAGGAAGATCAAGTTCTGGAACACTCGCACAGGGGCTTGCTTGAATTCGCTTGACACTGCTTCCCAAGTCTCTTCTCTCTTGTGGAGCAACAATCAAAGAGAGCTGCTTTGCTCACATGGGTCTCAGCTCACACTGTGGAAGTACCCGTCGATGGTGAAAATGGCTGAGCTCTCTGGTCATACGTCAAGAGTTCTATCTATGACCCAGAGTCCAGATGGTTGTACTGTAGTTTCAGCTGCAGGAGACGAGAATCTGTGCTTTTGGAATGTTTTTGGACTACCTCACACCACCGCCAAAAAAACTGTTCCAAAAGCAGCTCATGAGCCGTTTTCTCATGTCGCTCGTATTCGTTGAAAACTCAACTACCAGAGGTTCCTTCTCCAGCCACTGTATTGACTAGAAAAATGTCCTCAAACTAGTTTTGTAAAAGTATATGTTGAATAGAGAGCTTTTTATCTTTTATTTTACAAGTTACGAATTTACTATGTTTTGATACTTAAGAGATTTGTTCTCTCACTTCCAGTCTCATCATTATTTTAGTGATCGGGTAGGATCTTTTAATTTAACTCTTATCATCTAAATTTATTTTGGTAGGTTGACAATGAAAAGATAGAGTGCGAGGCTTCTGCATATCAGAAGAAACTTTTAATGAAGAGGGTTGAGGATTCGCTTGGAAACATGAAGGTGCTGTTTTGTGCTCTGCGTATTGTGTATTCAGTTGTTTCTTAGTTAGTTTTCTTTTTACAGTCGCGTGCAGTGCACAACTCAGTGATGGAGCTTCGGAATATATATCACAATCATCCATATCTCAGCCAACTTCATACAGACGAGGTAATAGAAATTTACATAAATGCAAACAACTTCTGGTTAGGGAACTAAGGAAAGTTTTGATGAAGGGTCAATAGCTTAATAAGACTGTGTGGGAAGCTTGAGATGTTGGACCGGCTCTTACCCATTATCTTCCTGAGCATTATGCTGCGCCAGTGTTGCCTTAAATGATATTATATCCCCAAGGATAATCATTGCTTGTAGAATATTACCTGTGCATATATATATATATATTGGCTTAATTTGGTTTCTCACTATGGTTACAGGGTCAAGGTCAAAAATTTCTGCACCTATCCCCGCTCGTCTGGTTTGTTGAGTCTTTTTTTGAACAGTCAATTGCACCTTTGCTTATTACTTAAAACTGGCAAAATTGCAACTGACAGAGGATGAGTTTGAAAAGATTTGTCAGACCGATTCTCCCAAAGGCAAGGAAGAAGGACTGAGCCAAATGCTGCATCAAATATTCTGCGTGCTGAAAAGAGTTTGGCAACTGGTAAAATTAGATAACTGCCTGGAAGCACTAGACAATCCGTGGAACCTCTACGGAAATCACAGCAGCCACTACAGAACCTGTAAAACGGGGACGTGGCAGGCCACAAGCAACAGGGGATGCGATGCTAGATCATCATCAGTTATTGGTTCTGGAAGGAAACAAACTACTGATGTTGCTCGTGTCATTTTACAGACGAGGTAATAGAAATTTACATAAATGCAAACAACTTCTGGTTAGGGAACTAAGGAAAGTTTTGATGAAGGGTCTGCGTAAATCACTCTCTCTCTCTCTGGTCAATAGCTGAGAGCATTATTGCCTCCGGTAATAAGAGTGTGTGGAAGCTTGAGATGTTGGACCGGCTCTACCCATTATCTTCTGAGCATTATGCTGCGCCAGTGTTGCCTTAAATGATATTATATCCCCAAGGATAATCATTGCTTGTAGAATATTACCTGTGCATATATATATATATATTGGCTTAATTTGGTTTCTCACTATGGTTACAGGGGTCAAGGTCAAAAATTTCTGCACCTATCCCCGCTCGTCTTGTTTGCAAGAGAGGTTTGTTGAGTCTTTTTTTGAACAGTTAATTGCACCTTTGCTTATTACTTAAAACTGGCAAAATTGCAACTGACAGAGGATGAGTTTGAAAAGATTTGTCAGACCGATTCTCCCAAAGGCCAAAGGCAAGGAAGGACTGAGCCAAATGCTACATCAAATATTCTGGGTGCTGAAAAGAGTTTGGCAACTGGTAAAATTAGATAACCTGCCTGGAAGCACTAGACAATCACAGCAGCCACTACAGAACCTGTAAAACGGGGACGTGGCAGGCCACAAGCAACAGGGGATGCGATGCTAGATCATCATCAGTTATTGGTTCCGATGTTGTCTTACTTCCCCAAAATTACATCGGTTTGGAAATAAAATGCGATGTTGTTGTCCAAGATCAACCCCATTTCAACCCGTCAGTTGCACAGTCGTCTGCCAGGAAAAAAGAAATGAAACATTAGGTATTGGTGGTTCTGGAAGGAAACAAACTACTGATGTTGCTCGTGTCATTTTCAGAGAAAAGCATAAAGTTGGGGAGCCTTCTGATACAACGGTAACAATTGAGCCAGATGGAAAATCTGAATATGCACATAGCCAAGACCAGCATGGCGCCGGTGTACATGGCTAAGAAGTTTAGTTACAGCTTGGAAGTTGGAGCTCACAGCTGTAAGCTGACGTGGCAAGGGATTCCCAGAAGCATCAGAGACGGTCACAGAAAAGTGCGTCATAGTCAGTACAGAAGAGAAGAGTAGATGATGATGATGATCCATGAGGCCAAAGCAAAATGGGGAATAAGAAGAGAATAAAGATATAATAAGCTCTCTAATGATGGTTTTGATTGGAACTGAAACGGATCATGTACATAGCAGCAGTCTTGAGAGCTATGAGATTAGGTTGAAAACATTATGTTTTGAAATATTACGAATTCTTACTCTTGTAATTTTCCTGATTTGTTTGAAAAATAAAAAGACAGTTTTCCTTCTGGTTCTCTTCTTTTATCAAAAATTGATTTTTATCTTATTGGATCATACAATATGTTGACTCATAATACTGAAAGATGATTTCGATAGGGACATTTTATCTTTGAATTTAACGTGGCTTAGTGACCTGAGGATTTTTCCTCGAAAAAAAAAGAACTAAGAGTAGATAAAAGCAAAAAAGACAAATCAATATAAGCCACAATCTCCCAGTCATCGTCCTGAATCCACCTGAACCAGAACCATCGCTGCATGCCAACTTGTTATCATGGTACGTACACACCGGCTTCTTCCTGTACACATACACAATAACAATCAAATTAAACATACAAAATCAAAAGAGAAATACAGAATCAAACACAAAGATTAGGTGGCCAAGATTGCTAGTTTGGGTGCAAAAGATTGCTTGGTTTGGTTACCTCTGCATTTGAAATTAGCAAAGGATTATAACATTTACTTTAGCCTAAAATGTATTATAGCTATAAATGTAAAACACAATATTAATAATGTTTTTTTTGTTTTAACATATATGAAGCACACAAGTAATGTTTTGGGGTTCAGACTTAAAATTATTGGTTTTCTTTTAAATGTTAAAATGTTATAGAAATTAATGTGTTTTGAGTTTTAAAATATGTATAAATATATGTCAAAAACAAATATAAACACCAAAAGAAAAAAGGATAAGACACAAACTTGGAGGAACAGAAAGAGATGACGTAATCAGTGCCGGAACAAGTGAAGATACTGGTCGGATCATCATAAGCATAGCTATAAGCAGTAGGACAAGCTTCCTTGAACATTTTCGAGTAATTTGTTGGTCGACACGTAACAGGATTCCCATAAACTCCTCTACAACAATACTCATCTCTATCGAACACATCACAAGCACTCCTACACGAAACCACTTTCCCCTTAGATTTCACGGCAAGCTCCGGCGGACACTTTGATCTCAGGTCAGCCACACAGCCGGCGACACTACAGTTTCCCTTTCCGTTCATCGGAGTCACGGACATCGGAAGATTAAACCCGTCGACGAGACTCACGTCGTAGAAATCCAATGCGGCTAACGTGAACTCGGCGAGTGAAGCTGGTGGTTTTCCGGAGGCTGAGCATTTTAGGGTCGAGCCGCATGAACCGGTTTCGCATGTTCCGGTTCCGGTTTTGTCGAATTGCAGCCGGTTCGTCCCCATATTCGACCTGACCAGCCTACTGGCGCGTTGAAGACTATGGATTGGCCCGGTTTGAGCTCGAATCCTCCGCCGTTGAAGTTTTCTCCGGGTGTTATCGCTGGCCAGATTGTTTGGTCACATGAGTTTACGATTGTGAATACTCGAGCTGACTCCGACCATTTTGTCCCTGTAGTTTAAATAATCACTAGAGACTAGAGTTCTAATCATTAACGGATATGAATCCATTGTTGAATGTGCCAATATAAAAATAAAAATTGATAAAATTCATTGGCAGAAAAAATCATAGAGAATGGGATTTCTCATGTAACAATTTTAACTAATTTAAGTTATATTTGTGATTTTTATATAATAAAAATATTACCTGAAAAAATAATATATATACATGATGAAAGCATGTGTATACAGATACATGGAGAGATACATCTTATATATTAAAACAGAAGTCATGACTTCTTTTCATGTGTGATTTTTAAATTTGGACCATTCCTAAAATATCATATTTTACATAAGTTCATTATTATATCTTTTAATATATTTATCTTTTTATTTGAAATACAAATGAATATATTTAAAATGTTCTAACAAAATCTTTTTAAAATCTTCTTAGAATCTTTCTTAAATTTACTTTCAAAAATTAGTTAGTTTTAATTTAAATTATCATAAAATATAATTAGAAATTAAAATTGAATATAGTTTTGGTTTTAAACGAAAATTTAAATAAAATAAAATTAATTAATTTCACAAATACATTTACTATATATTTTTAAAGATTTGTTAGAAATAAATAGTTAAATTTATTTTAATTTTTCAAATTTGTTTTCTAATAAAAGAAAAATCATGATTTTTGATGAGGATATTTTTATTTGGACCATCATTTAAATTTATATAAATGTATATACTAATGCTAATATACATAATATTTTTAACTACTTTAATCATAATATCTTTTATTTTAAAAAAAACAAATTAAATTCTAACAAA
>NW_026016946.1:0-44060 GCF_020379485.1 Brassica napus | reverse complement strand
TAAGCTTCTTTACAAAGAGATTCATCCTGTTTGATTGGAACGACACGAAGAAGAAGCTGTGCTATTCCAAACTGGGAAACGGAATCACCTGATTTGAAAGTGGGATAACTTCTTCATGCCAACTCCTAGAGATTTATTCAACTTCCTGGTGATTCTCCACCACTTTATGTATCCAAATCAAGCTTTAAAAAGATTAGATCATCATCTGTTTGATTGGAACGACGAAGAAGCTGTGCTATTCCCAAACTGAGGAACTGGAAATCACCTGATTTGAAAGTGGATAACTTCTTCATGCAACTCCTATGAGATTTATTCAACTTATGGAATTTTCCACCACTTTATGTATCCAAATCAAGCTTTTACAAAGAGATTCATCCTGTTGATTGAACGACGAAGAAGCTGTGCTATTCCAAACTGGGAAACTGGAATCACCTGATTTGAAAGGGGGATAACTTCTTCATGCCCAACTCCTATGAGATTTATTCAACTTCCTGGTGATTCTCCACCCTTTAGTATCCAAATCAAGCTTCTACAAAGAGATTCATCCTGGTTTGATTGGAACGACGAAGAAGCTGTGCTATTCCCAAACTGGGAAACTGGAATCACCTGATTTGAAGTGGGATAACTTCTTCATGCCAACTCCTATGAGATTTATTCAACTTCCTGGTGATTCTCCACCACTTTTGTATCCAAATCAAGCTTCTTACAAAGATTCATCCTGGTTTGATTGGAACGACGAAGAAGCTGTGCTATTCCCAAACTGGGAAACTGGAATCACCTGATTTGAAAGTGGGATAACTTCTTCATGCCAACTCCTATGAGATTTATTCAACTTCCTGGTGATTCTCCACCACTTTATGTATCCAAATCAAGCTTCTTACAAAGTGATTCATCCTGGTTTGATTGGAACGACGAAGAAGCTGTGCTATTCCCAAACTGGGAAACTGGAATCACCTGATTTGAAAGTGGGATAACTTCTTCATGCCAATCCTATGAGATTTATTCAAATTCCTGGTGATTCTCCACCACTTTATGTATCCAAATCAAGCTTCTTACAAGAGATTCATCCTGGTTTGATTGGAACGACGAAGAAGCTGTGCTATTCCCAAACTGGGAAACTGGAATCACCTGATTTGAAGGATGGGATAACTTCTTCATGCAACTCCTATGAGATTTATTCAACTTCCTGGTGATTCTCCACCACTTTTGTATCCAAATCAAGCTTCTTACAAAGAGATTCATCCTGGTTTGATTGGAACGACGCGAAGAAGCTGTGCTATTCCCAAACTGGGAAACTGGAATCACCTGATTGAAAGTGGGATAACTTCTTCATGCCAACTCCTATGAGATTTATTCAACTTCCTGGTGATTCTCCACCACTTTATGTATCCAAATCAAGCTTCTTACAAAGAGATTCATCCTGGTTTGATTGGAACGGACGAAGAAGCTGTGCTATTCCCAAACTGGGGAAACTGGATCACCTGATTTGAAAGTGGGATAACTTCTTCATGCCAACTCCTATGAGATTTATTCAACTTCCTGGTGATTCTCCACCACTTATGTATCCAAATCAAGCTTCTTACAAAGAGATTCATCCTGGTTTGATTGGAACGACGAAGAAGCTGTGCTATTCCCAAACTGGGAAACTGGAATCACCTGATTTGAAAGTGGGATAACTTCTTCATGCCAACTCCTATGAGATTTATTCAACTTCCTGGTGATTCTCCACCACTTTATGTATCCAAATCAAGCTTCTTACAAAGAGATTCATCCTGGTTTGATTGGAACGACGAAGAAGCTGTGCTATTCCCAAACTGGGAAACTGGAATCACCTGATTTGAAAGTGGGATAACTTCTTCATGCCAACTCCTATGAGATTTATTCAACTTCCTGGTGATTCTCTACCACTTTATGTATCCAAATCAAGCTTCTTACAAAGAGATTCATCCTGGTTTGATTGGAACGACGAAGAAGCTGCTATTCCAAACTGGGAAACTGGAATCACCTGATTTGAAAGTGGGATAACTTCTTCATGCCAACTCCTATGAGATTTATTCAACTTCCTGGTGATTCTCCACCACTTTATGTATCCAAATCAAGCTTCTTACAAAGAGATTCATCCTGGTTTGATTGGAACGACGAAGAAGCTGTGCTATTCCCAAACTGGGAAACTGGAATCACCTGATTTGAAAGTGGGATAACTTCTTCATGCCAACTCCTATGAGATTTATTCAACTTCCTGGTGATTCTCCACCACTTTATGTATCCAAATCAAGCTTCTTACAAAGAGATTCATCCTGGTTTGATTGGAACGACGAAGAAGCTGTGCTATTCCCAAACTGGGAAACTGGAATCACCTGATTTGAAAGTGGGATAACTTCTTCAATCCCAACTCCTATGAGATTTATTCAACTTCCTGGTGATTCTCCACCACTTTATGTATCCAAATCAAGCTTCTTACAAAGTGATTCATCCTGGTTTGATTGGAACGACGAAGAAGCTGTGCTATTCCCAAACTGGGAAACTGGAATCACCTGATTTGAAAGTGGGATAACTTCTTCATGCCAACTCCTATGAGATTTATTCAACTTCCTGGTGATCTCCACCACTTTATGTATCCAAATCAAGCTTCTACAAAGAGATTCATCCTGGTTTGATTGGAACGACGAAGAAGCTGTGCTATTCCCAAACTGGGAAACTGGAATCACCTGATTTGAAAGTGGGATAACTTCTTCATGCCAACTCCTATGAGATTTATTCAACTTCCTGGTGATTTCCACCACTTTATGTATCCAAATCAAGCTTCTTACAAAGAGATTCATCCTGGTTTGATTGGAACGACGAAGAAGCTGTGCTATTCCCAAACTGGGAAACTGGAATCACCTGATTTGAAAGTGGGATAACTTCTTCATGCCAACTCCTATGAGATTTATTCAACTTCCTGGTGATTCTCCACCACTTTATGTATCCAAATCAAGCTTCTTACAAAGTGATTCATCCTGGTTTGATTGGAACGACGAAGAAGCTGTGCTATTCCCAAACTGGGAAACTGGAATCACCTGATTTGAAAGTGGGATAACTTCTTCATGCCAACTCCTATGAGATTTATTCAAATTTCTGGTGATTTTCCACCACTTTATGTATCCAAATCAAGCTTCTTACAAAGAGATTCATCCTGGTTTGATTGGAACGACGAAGAAGCTGTGCTATTCCCAAACTGGGAAACTGGAATCACCTGATTTGAAAGTGGGATAACTTCTTCATGCCAACTCCTATGAGATTTATTCAACTTCCTGGTGATTCTCCACCACTTTATGTATCCAAATCAAGCTTCTACAAAGAGATTCATCCTGGTTTGATTGGAACGACGAAGAAGCTGTGCTATTCCCAAACTGGGAAACTGGAATCACCTGATTTGAAAGTGGGATAACTTCTTCATGCCAACTCCTATGAGATTTATTCAACTTCCTGGTGATTCTCCACCACTTTATGTATCCAAATCAAGCTTCTTACAAAGAGATTCATCCTGGTTTGATTGGAACGACGAAGAAGCTGTGCTATTCCAAACTGGGAAACTGGAATCACCTGATTTGAAAGTGGGATAACTTCTTCATGCCAACTCCTATGAGATTTATTCAACTTCCTGGTGATTCTCCACCACTTTATGTATCCAAATCAAGCTTCTTACAAGAGATTCATCCTGGTTTGATTGGAACGACGAAGAAGCTGTGCTATTCCCAAACTGGGAAACTGGAATCACCTGATTTGAAAGTGGGATAACTTCTTCATGCCAACTCCTATGAGATTTATTCAACTTCCTGGTGATTCTCCACCACTTTATGTATCCAAATCAAGCTTCTTACAAAGAGATTCATCCTGTTTGATTGGAACGACGAAGAAGCTGTGCTATTCCCAAACTGGGAAACTGGAATCACCTGATTTGAAGTGGGATAACTTCTTCATGCCAACTCCTATGAGATTTATTCAACTTCCTGGTGATTCTCCACCACTTTATGTATCCAAATCAAGCTTCTTACAAAGAGATTCATGGTTTGATTGGAACGACGAAGAAGCTGTGCTATTCCCAAACTGGGAAACTGGAATCACCTGATTTGAAAGTGGGATAACTTCTTCATGCCAACTCCTATGAGATTTATTCAACTTCCTGGTGATTCTCCACCACTTTATGTATCCAAATCAAGCTTCTTACAAAGAGATTCATCCTGTTTGATTGGAACGACGAAGAAGCTGTGCTATTCCCAAACTGGGAAACTGGAATCACCTGATTTGAAAGTGGGATAACTTCTTCATGCCAACTCCTATGAGATTTATTCAACTTCCTGGTGATTCTCCACCACTTTATGTATCCAAATCAAGCTTCTTACAAAGAGATTCATCCTGGTTTGATTGGAACGACGAAGAAGCTGTGCTATTCCCAAACTGGGAAACTGGAATCACCTGATTTGAAAGTGGGATAACTTCTTCATGCCAACTCCTATGAGATTTATTCAACTTCCTGGTGATTCTCCACCACTTTATGTATCCAAATCAAGCTTCTTACAAAGAGATTCATCCTGGTTTGATTGGAACGAAGAAGAAGCTGTGCTATTCCCAAACTGGGAAACTGGAATCACCTGATTTGAAAGTGGGATAACTTCTTCATCCCAACTCCTATGAGATTTATTCAACTTCCTGGTGATTCTCCACCACTTTATGTATCCAAATCAAGCTTCTTACAAAGTGATTCATCCTGGTTTGATTGGAACGACGAAGAAGAAGCTGTGCTATTCCCAAACTGGGAAACTGGAATCACCTGATTTGAAAGTGGGATAACTTCTTCATGCCAACTCCTATGAGATTTATTCAACTTCCTGGTGATTTTCCACCACTTTATGTATCCAAATCAAGCTTCTTACAAAGAGATTCATCCTGTTTTGATTGGAACGACGAAGAAGCTGTGCTATTCCCAAACTGGGAAACTGGAATCACCTGATTTGAAAGTGGGATAACTTCTTCATGCCAACTCCTATGAGATTTATTCAACTTCCTGGTGATTCTCCACCACTTTATGTATCCAAATCAAGCTTCTTACAAAGAGATTCATCCTGGTTTGATTGGAACGACGAAGAAGCTGTGCTATTCCCAAACTGGGAAACTGGAATCACCTGATTTGAAAGTGGGATAACTTCTTCATGCCAACTCCTATGAGATTTATTCAACTTCTGGTGATTCTCCACCACTTTATGTATCCAAATCAAGCTTCTTACAAAGAGATTCATCCTGGTTTGATTGGAACGACGAAGAAGCTGTGCTATTCCCAAACTGGGAAACTGGAATCACCTGATTTGAAAGTGGGATAACTTCTTCATGCCAACTCCTATGAGATTTATTCAACTTCCTGGTGATTCTCCACCACTTTATGTATCCAAATCAAGCTTCTTACAAAGAGATTCATCCTGGTTTGATTGGAACGACGAAGAAGCTGTGCTATTCCCAAACTGGGAAACTGGAATCACCTGATTTGAAAGTGGGATAACTTCTTCATGCCAACTCCTATGAGATTTATTCAACTTCCTGGTGATTCTCCACCACTTTATGTATCCAAATCAAGCTTCTTACAAAGAGATTCATCCTGGTTTGATTGGAACGACGAAGAAGCTGTGCTATTCCCAAACTGGGAAACTGGAATCACTGATTTGAAAGTGGGATAACTTCTTCATGCCAACTCCTATGAGATTTATTCAACTTCCTGGTGATTCTCCACCACTTTATGTATCCAAATCAAGCTTCTTACAAAGAGATTCATCCTGTTTGATTGGAACGACGAAGAAGCTGTGCTATTCCCAAACTGGGAAACTGGAATCACCTGATTTGAAAGTGGGATAACTTCTTCATGCCAACTCCTATGAGATTATTCAACTTCCTGGTGATTCTCCACCACTTTATGTATCCAAATCAAGCTTCTTACAAAGAGATTCATCCTGGTTTGATTGGAACGACGAAGAAGCTGTGCTATTCCCAAACTGGGAAACTGGAATCACCTGATTTGAAAGTGGGATAACTTCTTCATGCCAACTCCTATGAGATTTATTCAACTTCCTGGTGATTCTCCACCACTTTATGTATCCAAATCAAGCTTCTTACAAAGAGATTCATCCTGGTTTGATTGGAACGACGAAGAAGCTGTGCTATTCCCAAACTGGGAAACTGGAATCACCTGATTTGAAAGTGGGATAACTTCTTCATGCCAACTCCTATGAGATTTATTCAACTTCCTGGTGATTCTCCACCACTTTATGTATCCAAATCAAGCTTCTTACAAAGAGATTCATCCTGGTTTGATTGGAACGACGAAGAAGCTGTGCTATTCCCAAACTGGGGAAACTGGAATCACCTGATTTGAAAGTGGGATAAACTTCTTCATGCCAACTCCTATGAGATTTATTCAACTTCCTGGTGATTCTCCACCACTTTATGTATCCAAATCAAGCTTCTTACAAAAGATTCATCCTGGTTTGATTGGAACGACGAAGAAGCTGTGCTATTCCCAAACTGGGAAACTGGAATCACCTGATTTGAAAGTGGGATAACTTCTTCATGCCAACTCCTATGAGATTTATTCAACTTCCTGGTGATTTTCCACCACTTTATGTATCCAAATCAAGCTTCTTACAAAGAGATTCATCCTGGTTTGATTGGAACGACGAAGAAGCTGTGCTATTCCCAAACTGGGAAACTGGAATCACCTGATTTGAAAGTGGGATAACTTCTTCATGCCAACTCCTATGAGATTTATTCAACTTCCTGGTGATTCTCCACCACTTTATGTATCCAAATCAAGCTTCTTACAAAGAGATTCATCCTGGTTTGATTGGAACGACGAAGAAGCTGTGCTATTCCCAAACTGGGAAACTGGAATCACCTGATTTGAAAGTGGGATAACTTCTTCATGCCAACTCCTATGAGATTTATTCAACTTTCTGGTGATTCTCCACCACTTTATGTATCCAAATCAAGCTTCTTACAAAGAGATTCATCCATGTTTGATTGGAACGACGAAGAAGCTGTGCTATTCCCAAACTGGGAAACTGGAATCACCTGATTTGAAAGTGGGATAACTTCTTCATGCCAACTCCTATGAGATTTATTCAACTTCCTGGTGATTCTCCACCACTTTATGTATCCAAATCAAGCTTCTTACAAAGAGATTCATCCTGGTTTGATTGGAACGACGAAGAAGCTGTGCTATTCCCAAACTGGGAAACTGGAATCACCTGATTTGAAGTGGGATAACTTCTTCATGCCAACTCCTATGAGATTTATTCAACTTCCTGGTGATTCTCCACCACTTTATGTATCCAAATCAAGCTTCTTACAAAGAGATTCATCCTGGTTTGATTGGAACGACGAAGAAGAAGCTGTGCTATTCCCAAACTGGGAAAACTGGAATCACCTGATTTGAAAGTGGGATAACTTCTTCATGCCAACTCCTATGAGATTTATTCAACTTCCTGGTGATTCTCCACCACTTTATGTATCCAAATCAAGCTTCTTACAAAGAGATTCATCCTGGTTTGATTGGAACGACGAAGAAGCTGTGCTATTCCCAAACTGGGAAACTGGAATCACCTGATTTGAAAGTGGGATAACTTCTTCATGCCAACTCCTATGAGATTTATTCAACTTTCTGGTGATTCTCCACCACTTTATGTATCCAAATCAAGCTTCTTACAAAGAGATTCATCCTGGTTTGATTGGAACGACGAAGAAGCTGTGCTATTCCCAAACTGGGAAACTGGAATCACCTGATTTGAAAGTGGGATAACTTCTTCATGCCAACTCCTATGAGATTTATTCAACTTCCTGGTGATTTTCCACCACTTTATGTATCCAAATCAAGCTTCTTACAAAGAGATTCATCCTGGTTTGATTGGAACGACGAAGAAGCTGTGCTATTCCCAAACTGGGAAACTGGAATCACCTGATTTGAAAGTGGGATAACTTCTTCATGCCAACTCCTATGAGATTTATTCAACTTTCTGGTGATTCTCCACCACTTTATGTATCCAAATCAAGCTTCTTACAAAGAGATTCATCCTGGTTTGATTGGAACGACGAAGAAGCTGTGCTATTCCCAAACTGGGAAACTGGAATCACCTGATTTGAAAGTGGGATAACTTCTTCATGCCAACTCCTATGAGATTTATTCAACTTCCTGGTGATTCTCCACCACTTTATGTATCCAAATCAAGCTTCTTACAAAGAGATTCATCCTGGTTTGATTGGAACGACGAAGAAGCTGTGCTATTCCCAAACTGGGAAACTGGAATCACCTGATTTGAAAGTGGGATAACTTCTTCATGCCAACTCCTATGAGATTTATTCAACTTCCTGGTGATTCTCCACCACTTTATGTATCCAAATCAAGCTTCTTACAAAGAGATTCATCCTGGTTTGATTGGAACGACGAAGAAGCTGTGCTATTCCCAAACTGGGAAACTGGAATCACCTGATTTGAAAGTGGGATAACTTCTTCATGCCAACTCCTATGAGATTTATTCAACTTCCTGGTGATTCTCCACCACTTTATGTATCCAAATCAAGCTTCTTACAAAGAGATTCATCCTGGTTTGATTGGAACGACGAAGAAGCTGTGCTATTCCCAAACTGGGAAACTGGAATCACCTGATTTGAAAGTGGGATAACTTCTTCATGCCAACTCCTATGAGATTTATTCAACTTCCTGGTGATTTCCACCACTTTATGTATCCAAATCAAGCTTCTTACAAAGAGATTCATCCTGGTTTGATTGGAACGACGAAGAAGCTGTGCTATTCCCAAACTGGGAAACTGGAATCACCTGATTTGAAAGTGGGATAACTTCTTCATGCCAACTCCTATGAGATTTATTCAACTTCCTGGTGATTCTCCACCACTTTATGTATCCAAATCAAGCTTCTTACAAAGATATTCATCCTGGTTTGATTGGAACGACGAAGAAGCTGTGCTATTCCCAAACTGGGAAACTGGAATCACCTGATTTGAAAGTGGGATAACTTCTTCATGCCAACTCCTATGAGATTTATTCAAATTTCTGGTGATTTTCCACCACTTTATGTATCCAAATCAAGCTTCGTACAAAGAGATTCATCCATGTTTGATTGGAACGACGAAGAAGCTGTGCTATTCCCAAACTGGGAAACTGGGATCACCTGATTTGAAAGTGGGATAACTTCTTCATGCCAACTCCTATGAGATTTATTCAACTTCCTGGTGATTCTCCACCACTTTATGTATCCAAATCAAGCTTCTTACAAACAGATTCATCCTGGTTTGATTGGAACGACGAAGAAGCTGTGCAATTCCCAAACTGGGAAACTGGAATCACCTGATTTGAAAGTGGGATAACTTCTTCATGCCAACTCCTATGAGATTTATTCAACTTCCTGGTGATTTTCCACCACTTTATGTATCCAAATCAAGCTTCTTACAAACAGATTCATCCTGGTTTGATTGGAACGACGAAGAAGCTGTGCTATTCCCAAACTGGGAAACTGGAATCACCTGATTTGAAAGTGGGATAACTTCTTCATGCCAACTCCTATGAGATTTATTCAACTTCCTGGTGATTCTCCACCACTTTATGTATCCAAATCAAGCTTCTTACAAACAGATTCATCCTGGTTTGATTGGAACGACGAAGACGCTGTGCAATTCCCAAACTGGGAAACTGGAATCACCTGATTTGAAAGTGGGATAACTTCTTCATGCCAACTCCTATGAGATTTATTCAACTTTCTGGTGATTTTCCACCACTTTATGTATCCAAATCAAGCTTCTTACAAACAGATTCATCCTGGTTTGATTGGAACGACGAAGAAGCTGTGCTATTCCCAAACTGGGAAACTGGAATCACCTGATTTGAAAGTGGGATAACTTCTTCATGCCAACTCCTATGAGATTTATTCAACTTCCTGGTGATTTTCCACCACTTTATGTTTCCAAATCAAGCTTCTTACAAAGAGATTCATCCTGGTTTGATTGGAACGACGAAGAAGCTGTGCTATTCCCAAACTGGGAAACTGGAATCACCTGATTTGAAAGTGGGATAACTTCTTCATGCCAACTCCTATGAGATTTATTCAAATTTCTGGTGATTTTCCACCACTTTATGTATCCAAATCAAGCTTCTTACGAAGAGATTCATCCTGTTTGATTGGAACGACGAAGAAGCTGTGCTATTCCCAAACTGGGAAACTGAGATCACCTGATTTGAAAGTGGGATAACTTCTTCATGCCAACTCCTATGAGATTTATTCAACTTCCTGGTGATTCTCCACCACTTTATGTATCCAAATCAAGCTTCTTACAAAGAGATTCATCCTGGTTTGATTGGAACGACGAAGAAGCTGTGCTATTCCCAAACTGGGAAACTGGAATCACTTGATTTGAAAGTGGGATAACTGTTGAACTGAAGAGAAGATGGAGCTTGTACAATAATAGGGCAAGCTCTAGAAGATGTTAAGAAGAGTTCTATGAAGCTTCAGAAGAGATGTGAAGCTAGTACAAAGATAAGATAGTGATCAAGAAGAGTAGTAATCAGAGTTGGGAGATCTTTGGAGGAGTTTGGGAGCTTAAGGGCGAGGCCGGTACGGACGGCCGTACGGATGGTACGGCCTGTACGGACATGATCAACTCAAGACTGATGGACTCGACCATTTGAAGCTATTTGAGGGCTGTGCAAATATAGGGCATTGGTGTACGGTTATGGCAAGTCCGTACAGCCAAGGAGAAGCTCTAGTATGAGTGTGCAAAGTCCGGGATGGTGAGAAGCATCAAATGGAATCAAGAAGATGCTTTGGTGGCAAGAAGATTCAAACAAGAGTTGGCGCCAAGTATGGGAAGTATGGGATTGGTTAGAATGGTCCACGACAGGCTGGCTACAGCTGGAAAGGAAGAGCAAGCAAGGTTGTGTATCTGGACAGTTAAAAGGGCAGATACACAAGCTCTCCTCACCATACTTTCCCTCATCCAATCAGGCGCATACAAACAGCTAGTAAAGCACCAAGAGTGATCTGAAGCATCCAATTCAAACCAGAAGATCTCCACCCTTCTTTCCTTATCTCTTAGCTAGGGTTTTCTAAGTTGTAAAGCTAGTATAAAGGTTTAAGGATGTCGATTTGTAAAAGACTAAGTGAGTAAGGGGGTTTCCCTTCTCCTTCCCTAATCTTAAGTCTCTTATTCTCTCAGTCTCTCTCTAGTCTCTCAGTCTCTTAATCTCATTCTCTTTAGTCTCTTAAACACTTAAACACTCTCACCCATCTCTGTTCTTAAATCACCTAGAACTAAGCTCTCATCTTTCTCCATTGGAGTTTATACACACACACACACAACCAGAGTAGAGATCTCTTTAAAAATCATATGGTATCAGAGCCAGGTTCATTAGAACTTGGTTCTTGCTTCTGCTGAAGCTCATAGCTCTCCTCCATGTCGCTTGAAGCCAAGAAGAAGCTCCATGGTCCAGCCGGTTGTTCTACTCTTCAAGAAGAAGGTGTGCTCATCCATGGTGTCCAGAAGCTGTCTCTGGCCGACCTACACTCTCTCATGAAGCCCATGAAGAAGAAAGAACCTTGGAAGCAATGGTGTATGAGGCGATCTCATCAACCAAGCTTCAAAGCTATGTCCAAGCTAAGTCTTATCCACTGTCCAAGAAGAAAGGTGATAGCTTTCAGCTGGTACTGATGTGGCGAACTTAACATGAAGAAAGGTGGGGTCTTTGACATGGAGAGTTCAAGAGAAAGGTCCATGGGAGAAGGAGAAGTTGGAATCGACACCAACAGCTCACTGTCTTGCCATGTTCTATGGAGTTTCAAGGAACTAACACTAGTTCCTTGGCTGTAAGAAACCTCTTTCTCTTGTATAAAGCTTGAGTATATTGACTGGTTGTGATGTGATTGAAAATCTGAGAATTGTTTAAAGATTGCTAAATGAATACTTTTAGAATCTGTCTCAGTATGCTTAAAGAGCCTGGTTTGGTGATTAAGATTGTTAATATGCTTAGCTCCGAATCATAGTGATGCTTGTTGTGATTAATTGAATCTGCTTGCATACATGGATTGAAACGGAATTGAAAGCTGTTGCATATAGTCTTGTGGCTGTCTTACATTGAAGCATTAGATTCATGTCTAAATTGCTGAGTAAAGAAGTTTTAAAAGTGCCTAAGTAACTTGTCTTGAATCTGTTAGGATCTTGATTGTTCTTAGAGAGCTAGCTTGCAAAGAATAGAACTTGATAATGCCTTGTGTCTATCTGTTGCATTGCTTGTGTTATTGGGAATCAAACTTGATGATTTATTAATCAAGTTTTGACATCAATACTATTGAAAATGGTAAATGCTTAATGACAGCTCTAAATTAACTTGTCTTGTTAAGATGATAGATTATATCTAATCATTCTTGCTTTCATGTGTTAGAAACTGTTAAGATTAATGCATACTGCCTTGTTGCTGCTTTGGATTGTTGCATTTAGATTAAAGTCTAAGTTGCATATTAAGGAGTGATTAAAATTGCCTAAATACTTTGACTTGAATCTGATAAGGTCTTGCTTAGTATTTAGAGAATGGTTGCTTGCATAGATAAGAACTTGACATTGTCTTGATTCTATCTAATGTTATAAAGCTTGAGACATTGGTGATCAAACTTGATGAAGTCAAGGATTGATCCCAATGCAATTGTGTCTTATCTTGGCTAGAGTTTGAGTGATGTTTCAGGTTCACAAAAGGTGCTCCTAGTTCATCATCAAATCCGAGTTGAAAGAGAAAGAATGATGCCCATTGTGTGTACAATGGAGAGGTGTTACAAGAAAGGGAGAAGCACAGATGGTTGTAGAACTCACTCGTGCTCTTCTTCTTAACATTGCAAGTATCAGAAGAAGAAGCCAACCGGGTCTAGGCAGTGGCGTGCCTATTCAAGAGGGTGCTCAAACTAAGACAGAGCACTCTTGGCTGTGTGAAGAAGAAGGCTACTCTATCAAGGCGGCTTCTATTGTGAGGTGATTGAAGAAGTAGCTGAAGCATCCACAAGCATTCCATCATGGTGGTGACTTCAGAAGGGTGATTGCAATAAGAGAAGAAGAAGAAGTAAGGATTCAAGTGGTAACTCTGAGAACCACTCCTCATCATCTTAACCAAGGGAGTAAACCTAATCTCATCTATCTTAATATGTCTTGATAGGTTTAACTCCTGATTATACTATGTGCTTTCCCTAATTCCATTAAGTGTTTATAGCTTCTAGTAGTATGTCTAGGCTAATTGCACTGAAATTGTTTTGCTGTTGCATTGTCATATTGATAGTAAGTAATGTCTAGAGTCCCAGAATCTCATGTTTTGTTTATTGCATTGTCTTGAGTGTTGTCATAGCCTGAATCATCATGAATGTATTGTAGAATTGAGTAGAATGTCTCTGCTGCTTGCATCATGATTGGTAAGTTATTTTGCATACATAATCATATCTCATACTGTCTAAGTTCAATCCTATTGTTATCTGATGCTATTGCCTATGTTTAATCCATCAATGAAAGTCTTGCATCAATTAGAAATTGTCTAAGTTGCTTGCATCATTGGTTTTGATTGAAACTGTTGTGCATAGCCTTAATATTGCTCATGGATTGAACCTGTTGCATTCATATAGCTAAAGCTTTAAGATTGTGCATTCATGTAGTAATGCATTTAAAAATGAGCCTAAAGGTCTGATTGTTGCTATGCCATAGTTAAATCCATCAGTGATGTCTTATAAGCATTTAGAAGTTTGTCTAAGCTATTTGGATCATTGGCATTGATAAAAACTAGTGAGCATAAGCATGAATTGTGTCACTCTTGTCCCCTTGATTGCATAAGTATCATCTAGGCTTGTGTTTCATTTGGGTTAAATCTATTTCATTCATATAGTGAGTATGTAACCTAATGCATTCAGTTATTGTTGCATTTAAAAAAAAAAAACTAAATTGATTGTCTTTGCTTGATTGTCTTGATTGTCTAGCTTGTTTCAAGTATCATATATTATTGTGGCATTGGTGATCAAACAGGATGGATAATCTTGGTTTGATCCCAATGGGATGATCTGATTTTGCATTGAGTTGTGGTGGTGTTAGGTACACAAGGAATGGGATACATGTAACTCACCAACAACCAAGAATGTAAAGACAAAGGTCTTGTGCCATTGCATATCATCACTAGGACATGTTAGTCCATAATCTACAGGAAGTGTAGTGTGATTGAGTATGCAATGAGAGATAGCCATTGCATAATACCATTGGACATATCTAGTCCTTAGTCTACAGGAAGTGTAGCATGGGTCATTATGCAATGAGAGGTGTGTCTTGTGAGACTCTCTATGGTGATTCAAACACCCTAGTTCCTGGTTAAGGAAGAGAGTAAACTCACAAGAAGAAAGCTATCATGAAAGATGATAGTTATTAGACCATGGGGATGCATAGGATCATCACAAGCTTAGCTCCTTCTAGTCTCGGTTCTAAGCTTGAGGGGGAGTCTTAATGCATATGATCCATGGTCAGTAACAAGTCTTTTGCAAAAGCTTCTACAAGGATCATCAACCGGACCAAGTCAGTGGCGTGTCTAGGCAAGAGGCTGTTCAGAGCAGCCTTGGCAAGTAAGGAGGAAGGCTCTCCATCAATGCGGCTTCAATGAGAGGTGATTGAGGAGAAGCTGATGAATCCATTCTGCCTTTCCAAGAAGTTGATGATGCCAGGAAGATGGTGCATTGAGAGAGTTTGGAAACTCACAAAAACACAAGGGAAGTTCCCTTAGACTTTTAATCCTCTTTTCAATCTTTTTCATTCATCTTATTCATTGCTTGTGCTTGAAAAGATACTTAAGATGATTATGATTGAATTGTGAGATTGTGTGCATCAAGTGTGATGCAGGATATTCATTTTCTTGTTTTTGATAGGTACTGATGCACCTTTGGGATAATGTATCAGGTACCATTGCTTGAGCCTCACTAAAGATGTTCCTGGTCAGTTCCTAGCTTCTCTAAGATGGCTGAGAAGTCTGTTGAGAGGGGGAGATCCAAACCAGTTCTATGAAGAGGGCAAGCCGTGTGTGAAGTGTTGATCAGCCTCACTAGTGTTTTGAAGATGATCTGGTCGTGTCCTAGCTTCTCTAAGATGGCTATGAAGTCAGTTGAGAGGGGGAGACTTCAAACCGGTTCCATGAAGAAGTGAAGCTGAAGTATGAAGTGTGAAGTGTGCGCAAAAGAGTTGCTGCACCTGTTAGGCCGTGATCCAGAGCTTCTTGTGTCCAACCACACTGGTTCTAAGGCACAAGAGCTCACTGGCTAATCCCTAGGCTTTGAAGAGCTCTACTCTTTTTCCCTTGCAAGGTTTTGTCCCAATGGGTTTTCCTTGTAAGGTTTTTAATGAGGGAGACTCTTCAGAGTTCCAAGCTTGGCTTAGGATCTCCTAAAGTCAAAGCTTGAGGGGGAGTGTTGAACTGAAGAGAAGATGGAGCTTGTACAATAATAGGGCAAGCTCTAGAAGATGTTAAGAAGAGTTCTATGAAGCTTCAGAAGAGATGTGAAGCTAGTACAAAGATAAGATAGTGATCAAGAAGAGTAGTAATCAGAGTTGGGAGATCTTGGAGGAGTTTGGGAGCTTAAGGGCGAGGCCGGTACGGACGGCCGTACGGATGGTACGGCCTGTACGGACATGATCAACTCAAGACTGATGGACTCGACCATTTGAAGCTATTTGAGGGCTGTGCAAATATAGGGCATTGGTGTACGGTTATGGCAAGTCCGTACAGCCAAGGAGAAGCTCTAGTATGAGTGTGCAAAGTCCGGGATGGTGAGAAGCATCAAATGGAATCAAGAAGATGCTTTGGTGGCAAGAAGATTCAAACAAGAGTTGGCGCCAAGTATGGGAAGTATGGGATTGGTTAGAATGGTCCACGACAGGCTGGCTACAGCTGGAAAGGAAGAGCAAGCAAGGTTGTGTATCTGGACAGTTAAAAGGGCAGATACACAAGCTCTCCTCACCATACTTTCCCTCATCCAATCAGGCGCATACAAACAGCTAGTAAAGCACCAAGAGTGATCTGAAGCATCCAATTCAAACCAGAAGATCTCCACCCTTCTTTCCTTATCTCTTAGCTAGGGTTTTCTAAGTTGTAAAGCTAGTATAAAGGTTTAAGGATGTCGATTTGTAAAAGACTAAGTGAGTAAGGGGGTTTCCCTTCTCCTTCCCTAATCTTAAGTCTCTTATTCTCTCAGTCTCTCTCTAGTCTCTCAGTCTCTTAATCTCATTCTCTTTAGTCTCTTAAACACTTAAACACTCTCACCCATCTCTGTTCTTAAATCACCTAGAACTAAGCTCTCATCTTTCTCCATTGGAGTTTATACACACACACACACAACCAGAGTAGAGATCTCTTTAAAAATCATAATAACTTCTTCATGCCAACTCCTATGAGATTTATTCAACTTCCTGGTGATTCTCCACCACTTTATGTATCCAAATCAAGCTTCTTACAAAGAGATTCATCCTGGTTTGATTGGAACGACGAAGAAGCTGTGCTATTCCCAAACTGGGAAACTGGAATCACTTGATTTGAAATTGTGATAACTTCTTCATGCCAACTCCTATGAGATTTATTCAACTTCCTGGTGATTCTCCACCACTTTATGTATCCAAATCAAGCTTCTTACAAAGAGATTCATCCTGGTTTGATTGGAACGACGAAGAAGCTGTGCTATTCCCAAACAGGGAAACTGGAATCACCTGATTTGAAAGTGGGATAACTTCTTCATGCCAACTCCTATGAGATTTATTCAACTTCCTGGTGATTTTCCACCACTTTATGTATCCAAATCAAGCTTCTTACAAAGAGATTCATCCTGGTTTGATTGGAACGACGAAGAAGCTGTGCTATTCCCAAACTGGGAAACTGGAATCACCTGATTTGAAAGTGGGATAACTTCTTCATGCCAACTCCTATGAGATTTATTCAACTTCCTGGTGATTCTCTGTTGAGATGAGCTGAGGAATATGAGGAGAGTTGTTCAGGGTTGAAGAGGTTGTGATGTGGAGAAGAGGAGAAGGATTGGCCTTAGGGAGAACCGTCCGTACCGGTCCGTACAGGTCCGTACCATGGCCGTACGGCCGTACAGACGGTATCGACCATGCGGTAAAGAAATGTTACCGCGAGAAGAAGTTCACGGTCTGATCATGTTTTGCCTTGACCAAAGAAGACATATGACCGTTTATGGATAGAGGAAGAGCGTCTCAACAGGCTGGCACAGGCTGGAAGGATAAGGTTCACTTTTAGCATAGTGACCACGCGTGTGGAGAGGCTCATTGGTCCGGTTCAAATTAAAGGCTCCCTTAGCTTTGACCTCACATGCTTAGTCTCTTCTTAAACCCTAGTATCACACTCCTATATATTGTAAACACTCTCTCATTAATAAAATTATGCGGATTGTGTCTCTCTCTCTCTAGTCTCTCTCTTGTTCATCATGGATCATACTTAATCTCTCCATTTCATTCACAATCGCTTCTAATCTTCTCTTAATCTCTTACCAAATCTCTCTTAATCTCTCAATACCTATTCTACTCTCTAAAATCTCATGGTATCAGAGCCAGGTTGGCTTTGGTATTGAGAGATCCTTGTTCCTTTCTTTACATTTGCGAGTTTGTTCTTGTGTGATAAAGAAGAGGAAATGGAGACGACCAACTTTAGCAAACTGGTGACGGTTCCGGTTGCACTGAAGGGAGGCTCGAACTACTTGATGTGGTCCCAGTTAGTGAGGACTACCATTGGAAGGCTAGGGCTGTGGAACCACATCACAGATGATGGTCCGGAGCCAGTGGCCAAAGAAGATGAAGAAGAAGGCGACGGGAAGACTCTTGCGGTAGCTGAAGCAAAGAGATGGGTCCAAGAGGATTTGATGGTGCTGTCTGTGCTCCATGCCTCTCTGGAGCTCCCCATACTCGAAGCTTACGTGCACTTTGAGACTCCTAAGCGCCTTTGGGACATGCTCCATAAGAGGTATGGAAACAAGTCCAACATAAGTCGGGTGTTTGATCTAAAGCAAACCATCAGCGTCTTGAGGCAAGATGGAGAAGATCTCACCAAGCACATGGGGAAGTTTGGAGCTTTGTGGTCCGAACTTGAGAGTCTTAGACCCAACACAACTGATGAAGAATCGCTCATTGAAAGGAGAGAGCAAGATCAGGTGTTTGGGCTATTGATGACTCTAGATGAAAGCTACCAGGATGTGATCAAGCATATCCTGAGATCACCTACTCTCCCATCCATGGAGGAGGTATGCGCACAACTTCAGAAGGAGGAAGGCTCTCTTGGGTTGTTTGGAGGCAAGAAGGGAATGTCCACGGCTCATAAAGCAGAAGAGGCGCAAGCAAACAAGGCAGCGTACCGTGGAGATGGAAGGAAGTATGAGAAGTATGAAGGAAGCTGTGAGCATTGCAAGCGGCAGGGGCATAAGAAGAGTCAGTGCTGGATCCTACATCCACACCTCAGGCCGAGCAAGTTCAACAAGGATAGAGAAGCTAAGGCTCACCTTTCTGCTGAAGCAAGTGGTGCCGGCTCATCAGGGGCTAGTCCAAATGTCAAGGCGGGTGAAAGTGAAGGCAGAGCTCTAACTTCTCAGGAGGTGATCACCAAGGCTGACTTTGAGGCATTCATCCGAGCCCTCAAGGAGTCTGGTAAAGTGCTAGGCAACACTCTTGGATACTCATACTCTGCTCATACATTACCTAGTATCTCTGATAAGCTGTTAGACATTTTTAAAACCTCATGTACTGCCACTGCTCATACTAGCATAACTGATAGATTGTTAGGAGTAGTTAAGAGCCTGAAAGCTGAAAATGAAACATCTAGAATCAATACTGGTAGGAGCTTGCATAAACCATTGATAATTGATTCTGGTGCATCTCATCACATGATTAGTGATAACAATCTGATAAAAGACATAGAACCTGCCCTTGGACATGTTATGATTGCAAATGGAGATAGAATTCCCATTAGAGGCATTGGTAAACTGAACTTGTTTAATAAGGATTCAAAAGCTTTTTACATGCCTGAGTTCACCTCTAATCTTTTATCAGTTAAGAAATGCACTACTGATCTTCAATGCAATGTTATTTTCAGTCCTAATGATGTTAAGTTTCAGGATATTAAGAGCAGTAAGTTGATTGGGCAAGGAGCAACCAAGGGGGATCTTTACATGATTGAAGACCTTGCACCTATTTCTAGTTCTTGTTTCTCGTTTAGTTCTGTTTCTTCCTTAAGTACTGATGCTCTGTGGCATGCTAGGCTAGGACATCCACATGTTAGGGCTTTAAGCATTATGTTACCAGGTGTCATGTTTAAAAATAATGATTGTGAGGCATGTATTTTGGGCAAACATTGTAAGACTGTTTTTCAGAAATCATCTACTCTTTATGCAAACTGCTTTGATTTAATTCACTCTGATGTTTGGACGGCACCTTGCTTATCTAGGGATGATTACAAGTATTATGTCACATTCATTGATGAAAAATCCAAATACACCTGGTTAACATTGATTAAAACTAAAGATAGGGTCCTTGATGCATTTAAAAATTTTCAAGCCTATGTGACTAACCAATATCATGCCAAGATTAAGATTTTCAGGTCTGATAATGGTGGGGAGTATACTGGGCATGCATTTCGTGATCACCTTGCTCAACATGGGATTCTTCACCAGACTAGCTGCCCATACACTCCACAGCAGAATGGAGTTGCGGAAAGGAAGAACAGACATCTCATGGAGGTGTCCCGGTCCATGATGTTCCACAAAGGGGTTCCCAAGAGGTATTGGAGTGATGCTGTGATGACTGCGTGCTATCTGATCAACAGGATACCAACCAGGATCTTGGCAGATCAATCTCCATTTGAGGTACTCAACAAGAGCAGGCCAGTCTTGGATCACCTGAGGACCTTTGGATGCGTGTGTTATGTTCTTGTACCAGGCGAGCAGAGAAACAAACTAGAAGCAAAGAGCACCAAGGCTATGATGATTGGGTATTCCACTTCACAGAAGGGATACAAATGCTATGATCCTACAGCTAGGAGAGTCCTAGTGTCAAGGGATGTCAGATTCATGGAAGACAAAGGATACTATGATGAGCAGACATGGGAAGACTTGGAGGATCTCTCCCAGCCATCAGAAAGAGCTGCTTGCTTGAGAAACATCCTAGAGGGGCTCGGAATTGGAGTGTCCCAGGATCAGAGTAGGCGTCCAGAACCTACTCCAGCTGCAGCAGAAGAACCATCCCACTTTGCACATGAGGGGGGAAGTGAATCAGTATCTGAACTAGAGGACCAAGGCTTAGAAGAGGCCGGTGAGCTAGGAAACAGAGGAACTGATTCTCCTGTCCAAAGTGGAGAAGGATCAGCAAGGGGAGAACTGAATGAAGAAGATCAGAGACAAGGAGAGGCTAGAGCTGAAGCTGAAGAACAGACTGAAGCAGTGACTCCACAAGTAGAAGAAGAACAAGAGATGGCGCAAGAAGGGCCAGTGTTGAGAAGGAGTACAAGGCTGAGAAAGGATCCTTCCAGTTGGGTAAACACGAGAGTGTACTACAATGCCCAAGCTGTGAAGCATCCTACTCAGGCCGTGTGTTCCTTTGCTCAATATCCAGAAGCACATTGTGCATTTATGGTAAACTTAGATGAGAATCACATTCCAAGAAGCTATGAAGAGGCAATGGAAGATAAGGAATGGAAGGAATCAGTAGGAGCTGAGGCAGGAGCTATGATAAAGAATGACACATGGTATGAGAGTGAACTACCAAAAGGGAAGAAGGCTGTGTCTAGTAGATGGATCTTTACAGTCAAGTACAAGGCTGATGGGTCGATTGAGAGGAAGAAGACTAGACTGGTAGCAAGAGGGTTCACTCAGACTTATGGAGAAGACTACATTGATACATTTGCTCCAGTTGCAAAGCTTCACACCATTCGAATAGTCCTATCAGTGGCTACTAACCTTGGGTGGGATCTTTGGCAGATGGATGTTAAGAATGCATTTCTCCAAGGAGAGTTAGAAGATGAAGTTTACATGCTACCACCTCCGGGCCTAGAAGGGATGGTGAAACCAGGGAATGTGCTGAGATTGAAGAAGGCCATCTATGGGTTGAAGCAATCACCAAGGGCATGGTATCACAAGCTGAGCACAACTCTAAATGGAAGAGGCTTCAGGAAATCAGAGCTTGATCACACTCTCTTCACTCTTACTACACCTGCTGGCATTGTTGTGCTTCTTGTATATGTGGATGACATAGTTATCACAGGCAGTGATAAGGTGGAAATCAAGGAGACCAAGGAGTTTCTGAAATCTGTGTTTGACATCAAAGACTTGGGAGAAATGAAGTACTTCCTTGGAATTGAGCTGTGCAGATCAGAAGAAGGGTTGTTCATCTCACAAAGGAAGTATATCTTGGATCTGTTGAAGGAGGCTGGTGCGTATGGAGGAAAGACAGCCAAGATGCCCATGGAGGATGGGTATAAAGCTCCACGTGAGGGGGAGCTAGAAGATAGTAAGCTATTTCATGATCCAAAGCTATACAGGAAGCTTGTGGGGAAGCTGATCTATCTAACCATCACTAGGCCAGACATCTGTTTTGCTGTGAACCAAGTGAGTCAGCATATGCAAGCTCCAAGAGAGCATCACTGGCGCATGGTAGAAAGAGTTCTCATGTATCTGAATGGAACTCAAGGGCTTGGTATATGGATGGGTTGTAACGGGAGTACTGAAGCAGTGGGATATTGTGATGCAGATTGGGCTGGAGACAGAACAGATAGAAGATCTACAACCGGCTATTGCACATTCATTGGTGGAAACATGGTTACTTGGAAGAGTAAGAAGCAGAAGGTGGTGTCATGCTCAAGTGCCGAGGCTGAGTATAGAGCAATGCTAAAGCTCACAAATGAGTTGGTATGGATTAAAGGAATACTGAAGCACTTGGAGATTGAGCAAGCAACACCAATGACCATGCACTGTGACAATCAAGCAGCCATTCACATAGCCACAAACTCGGTGTTCCATGAAAGAACTAAGCACATTGAAGTGGACTGTCATAAAGTGAGGCAGATGATAGTCTTGGGAGTAATACTGCCGTGCTACACAAGGAGTGAGGATCAGTTGGCAGATGTATTCACTAAGGCGGCTAGGCAAAAGACAATGGAGTCAATTCACATAAGGTTGGGACTCCTTGATCTTTCGCCTAAGGGCTGATCTATACACTCTCCTGATCATGAGGTCCTTACTCTTTTTCCCTCATCAGAGTTTTGTCCCAATGGGTTTTCTTTGATGAGGTTTTTAATGAGGAGGAGCTCATGATCCTTCCAAGCTTGACTTGTTCCACATGGTCAAGCTTGAGGGGGAGTGTTGAGATGAGCTGAGGAATATGAGGAGAGTTGTTCAGGGTTGAAGAGGTTGTGATGTGGAGAAGAGGAGAAGGATCGGCCTTAGGGAGAACCGTCCGTACCGGTCCGTACAGGTCCGTACCATGGCCGTACGGCCGTACAGACGGTATCGACCAAGCGGTAAAGAAATGTTACCGCGAGAAGAAGTTCACGGTCTGATCATGTTTTGCCTTGACCAAAGAAGGCATATGACCGTTTATGGATAGAGGAAGAGCGTCTCTACAGGCTGGCACAGGCTGGAAGGATAAGGTTCACTTTTAGCATAGTGACCACGCGTGTGGAGAGGCTCATTGGTCCGGTTCAAATTAAAGACTCCCTTAGACTTGACCTCACATGCTTAGTCTCTTCTTAAACCCTAGTATCACCTCCTATATATTGTAAACACTCTCTCATTAATGAAGAATGCGAGTTATGTTACTCTCTCTCTAGTCTCTCTCTCTTGTTCATCATGGATCATACTTAATCTCCCCATTTCTCTCACAATCTCTTCTAAACCTCTCTTAATCTCTTACCAAATCTCTCTTAATCTCTCAATACCTATTCTTTCTACTCTCTAATCTCATAATTCATCCTGGTGTTATTGGAACGACGAAGAAGCTGTCCTATTCCCAAACTGGGAAACTGGAATCACCTGATTAGAAAGTGGGATAACTTCTTCATCCCAACTCCTATGAGATTTATTCAACTTCCTGGTGATTCTCCACCACTTTATGTATCCAAATCAAGCTTCTTACAAAGTGATTCATCCTGGTTTATTGGAACGACGAAGAAGCTGTCCTATTCCCAAACTGGGAAACTGGAATCACCTGATTAGAAAGTGGGATAACTTCTTCATCCCAACTCCTATGAGATTTATTCAACTTCCTGGTGATTCTCCACCACTTTATGTATCCAAATCAAGCTTCTTACAAAGTGATTCATCCTGGTTTGATTGGAACGACGAAGAAGCTGTCCTATTCCCAAACTGGGAAACTGGAATCACCTGATTAGAAAGTGGGATAACTTCTTCATCCCAACTCCTATGAGATTTATTCAACTTCCTGGTGATTCTCCAACACTTTATGTATCCAAATCAAGCTTCTTACAAAGTGATTCATCCTGGTTTGATTGGAACGACGAAGAAGCTGTCCTATTCCCAAACTGGGAAACTGGAATCACCTGATTAGAAAGTGGGATAACTTCTTCATCCCAACTCCTATGAGATTTATTCAACTTCCTGGTGATTCTCCACCACTTTATGTATCCAAATCAAGCTTCTTACAAAGTGATTCATCCTGGTTTGATTGGAACGACGAAGAAGCTGTCCTATTCCCAAACTGGGAAACTGGAATCACCTGATTAGAAAGTGGGATAACTTCTTCATCCCAACTCCTATGAGATTTATTCAACTTCCTGGTGATTCTCCACCACTTTATGTATCCAAATCAAGCTTCTTACAAAGTGATTCATCCTGGTTTATTGGAACGACGAAGAAGCTGTCCTATTCCCAAACTGGGAAACTGGAATCACCTGATTAGAAAGTGGGATAACTTCTTCATCCCAACTCCTATGAGATTTATTCAACTTCCTGGTGTTTCTCCACCACTTTATGTATCCAAATCAAGCTTCTTACAAAGTGATTCATCCTGGTGTTATTGGAACGACGAAGAAGCTGTCCTATTCCCAAACTGGGAAACTGGAATCACCTGATTAGAAAGTGGGATAACTTCTTCATCCCAACTCCTATGAGATTTATTCAACTTCCTGGTGATTCTCCACCACTTTATGTATCCAAATCAAGCTTCTTACAAAGTGATTCATCCTGGTTTGATTGGAACGACGAAGAAGCTGTCCTATTCCCAAACTGGGAAACTGGAATCACCTGATTAGAAAGTGGGATAACTTCTTCATCCCAACTCCTATGAGATTTATTCAACTTCCTGGTGATTCTCCACCACTTTATGTATCCAAATCAAGCTTCTTACAAAGTGATTCATCCTGGTTTGATTGGAACGACGAAGAAGCTGTCCTATTCCCAAACTGGGAAACTGGAATCACCTGATTAGAAAGTGGGATAACTTCTTCATCCCAACTCCTATGAGATTTATTCAACTTCCTGGTGATTCTCCACCACTTTATGTATCCAAATCAAGCTTCTTACAAAGTGATTCATCCTGGTTGATTGGAACGACGAAGAAGCTGTCCTATTCCCAAACTGGGAAACTGGAATCACCTGATTAGAAAGTGGGATAACTTCTTCATCCCAACTCCTATGAGATTTATTCAACTTCCTGGTGATTCTCCACCACTTTATGTATCCAAATCAAGCTTCTTACAAAGTGATTCATCCTGGTTTGATTGGAACGACGAAGAAGCTGTCCTATTCCCAAACTGGGAAACTGGAATCACCTGATTAGAAAGTGGGATAACTTCTTCATCCCAACTCCTATGAGATTTATTCAACTTCCTGGTGATTCTCCACCACTTTATGTATCCAAATCAAGCTTCTTACAAAGTGATTCATCCTGGTTTATTGGAACGACGAAGAAGCTGTCCTATTCCCAAACTGGGAAACTGGAATCACCTGATTAGAAAGTGGGATAACTTCTTCATCCCAACTCCTATGAGATTTATTCAACTTCCTGGTGATTCTCCACCACTTTATGTATCCAAATCAAGCTTCTTACAAAGTGATTCATCCTGGTTTGATTGGAACGACGAAGAAGCTGTCCTATTCCCAAACTGGGAAACTGGAATCACCTGATTAGAAAGTGGGATAACTTCTTCATCCCAACTCCTATGAGATTTATTCAACTTCCTGGTGATTCTCCAACACTTTATGTATCCAAATCAAGCTTCTTACAAAGTGATTCATCCTGGTTTGATTGGAACGACGAAGAAGCTGTCCTATTCCCAAACTGGGAAACTGGAATCACCTGATTAGAAAGTGGGATAACTTCTTCATCCCAACTCCTATGAGATTTATTCAACTTCCTGGTGATTCTCCACCACTTTATGTATCCAAATCAAGCTTCTTACAAAGTGATTCATCCTGGTTTATTGGAACGACGAAGAAGCTGTCCTATTCCCAAACTGGGAAACTGGAATCACCTGATTAGAAAGTGGGATAACTTCTTCATCCCAACTCCTATGAGATTTATTCAACTTCCTGGTGATTCTCCACCACTTTATGTATCCAAATCAAGCTTCTTACAAAGTGATTCATCCTGGTTTATTGGAACGACGAAGAAGCTGTCCTATTCCCAAACTGGGAAACTGGAATCACCTGATTAGAAAGTGGGATAACTTCTTCATCCCAACTCCTATGAGATTTATTCAACTTCCTGGTGATTCTCCACCACTTTATGTATCCAAATCAAGCTTCTTACAAAGTGATTCATCCTGGTGTTATTGGAACGACGAAGAAGCTGTCCTATTCCCAAACTGGGAAACTGGAATCACCTGATTAGAAAGTGGGATAACTTCTTCATCCCAACTCCTATGAGATTTATTCAACTTCCTGGTGATTCTCCAACACTTTATGTATCCAAATCAAGCTTCTTACAAAGTGATTCATCCTGGTTTGATTGGAACGACGAAGAAGCTGTCCTATTCCCAAACTGGGAAACTGGAATCACCTGATTAGAAAGTGGGATAACTTCTTCATCCCAACTCCTATGAGATTTATTCAACTTCCTGGTGATTCTCCACCACTTTATGTATCCAAATCAAGCTTCTTACAAAGTGATTCATCCTGGTTTGATTGGAACGACGAAGAAGCTGTCCTATTCCCAAACTGGGAAACTGGAATCACCTGATTAGAAAGTGGGATAACTTCTTCATCCCAACTCCTATGAGATTTATTCAACTTCCTGGTGATTCTCCACCACTTTATGTATCCAAATCAAGCTTCTTACAAAGTGATTCATCCTGGTTTGATTGGAACGACGAAGAAGCTGTCCTATTCCCAAACTGGGAAACTGGAATCACCTGATTAGAAAGTGGGATAACTTCTTCATCCCAACTCCTATGAGATTTATTCAACTTCCTGGTGATTCTCCACCACTTTATGTATCCAAATCAAGCTTCTTACAAAGTGATTCATCCTGGTTTGATTGGAACGACGAAGAAGCTGTCCTATTCCCAAACTGGGAAACTGGAATCACCTGATTAGAAAGTGGGATAACTTCTTCATCCCAACTCCTATGAGATTTATTCAACTTCCTGGTGATTCTCCACCACTTTATGTATCCAAATCAAGCTTCTTACAAAGTGATTCATCCTGGTTTGATTGGAACGACGAAGAAGCTGTCCTATTCCCAAACTGGGAAACTGGAATCACCTGATTAGAAAGTGGGATAACTTCTTCATCCCAACTCCTATGAGATTTATTCAACTTCCTGGTGATTCTCCACCACTTTATGTATCCAAATCAAGCTTCTTACAAAGTGATTCATCCTGGTTTGATTGGAACGACGAAGAAGCTGTCCTATTCCCAAACTGGGAAACTGGAATCACCTGATTAGAAAGTGGGATAACTTCTTCATCCCAACTCCTATGAGATTTATTCAACTTCCTGGTGATTCTCCACCACTTTATGTATCCAAATCAAGCTTCTTACAAAGTGATTCATCCTGGTTTATTGGAACGACGAAGAAGCTGTCCTATTCCCAAACTGGGAAACTGGAATCACCTGATTAGAAAGTGGGATAACTTCTTCATCCCAACTCCTATGAGATTTATTCAACTTCCTGGTGATTCTCCAACACTTTATGTATCCAAATCAAGCTTCTTACAAAGTGATTCATCCTGGTTTGATTGGAACGACGAAGAAGCTGTCCTATTCCCAAACTGGGAAACTGGAATCACCTGATTAGAAAGTGGGATAACTTCTTCATCCCAACTCCTATGAGATTTATTCAACTTCCTGGTGATTCTCCACCACTTTATGTATCCAAATCAAGCTTCTTACAAAGTGATTCATCCTGGTTTATTGGAACGACGAAGAAGCTGTCCTATTCCCAAACTGGGAAACTGGAATCACCTGATTAGAAAGTGGGATAACTTCTTCATCCCAACTCCTATGAGATTTATTCAACTTCCTGGTGATTCTCCACCACTTTATGTATCCAAATCAAGCTTCTTACAAAGTGATTCATCCTGGTTGATTGGAACGACGAAGAAGCTGTCCTATTCCCAAACTGGGAAACTGGAATCACCTGATTAGAAAGTGGGATAACTTCTTCATCCCAACTCCTATGAGATTAATTCAACTTCCTGGTGATTCTCCACCACTTTATGTATCCAAATCAAGCTTCTTACAAAGTGATTCATCCTGGTTTATTGGAACGACGAAGAAGCTGTCCTATTCCCAAACTGGGAAACTGGAATCACCTGATTAGAAAGTGGGATAACTTCTTCATCCCAACTCCTATGAGATTTATTCAACTTCCTGGTGATTCTCCAACACTTTATGTATCCAAATCAAGCTTCTTACAAAGTGATTCATCCTGGTTTGATTGGAACGACGAAGAAGCTGTCCTATTCCCAAACTGGGAAACTGGAATCACCTGATTAGAAAGTGGGATAACTTCTTCATCCCAACTCCTATGAGATTTATTCAACTTCCTGGTGATTCTCACCACTTTATGTATCCAAATCAAGCTTCTTACAAAGTGATTCATCCTGGTTTGATTGGAACGACGAAGAAGCTGTCCTATTCCCAAACTGGGAAACTGGAATCACCTGATTAGAAAGTGGGATAACTTCTTCATCCCAACTCCTATGAGATTTATTCAACTTCCTGGTGATTCTCCACCACTTTATGTATCCAAATCAAGCTTCTTACAAAGTGATTCATCCTGGTTTGATTGGAACGACGAAGAAGCTGTCCTATTCCCAAACTGGGAAACTGGAATCACCTGATTAGAAAGTGGGATAACTTCTTCATCCCAACTCCTATGAGATTATTCAACTTCCTGGTGATTCTCCACCACTTTATGTATCCAAATCAAGCTTCTTACAAAGTGATTCATCCTGGTGTTATTGGAACGACGAAGAAGCTGTCCTATTCCCAAACTGGGAAACTGGAATCACCTGATTAGAAAGTGGGATAACTTCTTCATCCCAACTCCTATGAGATTTATTCAACTTCCTGGTGATTCTCCACCACTTTATGTATCCAAATCAAGCTTCTTACAAAGTGATTCATCCTGGTGTTATTGGAACGACGAAGAAGCTGTCCTATTCCCAAACTGGGAAACTGGAATCACCTGATTAGAAAGTGGGATAACTTCTTCATCCCAACTCCTATGAGATTTATTCAACTTCCTGGTGATTCTCCAACACTTTATGTATCCAAATCAAGCTTCTTACAAGTGATTCATCCTGGTTTGATTGGAACGACGAAGAAGCTGTCCTATTCCCAAACTGGGAAACTGGAATCACCTGATTAGAAAGTGGGATAACTTCTTCATCCCAACTCCTATGAGATTAATTCAACTTCCTGGTGATTCTCCACCACTTTATGTATCCAAATCAAGCTTCTTACAAAGTGATTCATCCTGGTTTGATTGGAACGACGAAGAAGCTGTCCTATTCCCAAACTGGGAAACTGGAATCACCTGATTAGAAAGTGGGATAACTTCTTCATCCCAACTCCTATGAGATTTATTCAACTTCCTGGTGATTCTCCACCACTTTATGTATCCAAATCAAGCTTCTTACAAAGTGATTCATCCTGGTTTATTGGAACGACGAAGAAGCTGTCCTATTCCCAAACTGGGAAACTGGAATCACCTGATTGAAAGTGGGATAACTTCTTCATCCCAACTCCTATGAGATTTATTCAACTTCCTGGTGATTCTCCACCACTTTATGTATCCAAATCAAGCTTCTTACAAAGTGATTCATCCTGGTTTGATTGGAACGACGAAGAAGCTGTCCTATTCCCAAACTGGGAAACTGGAATCACCTGATTAGAAAGTGGGATAACTTCTTCATCCCAACTCCTATGAGATTTATTCAACTTCCTGGTGATTCTCCACCACTTTATGTATCCAAATCAAGCTTCTTACAAAGTGATTCATCCTGGTTTGATTGGAACGACGAAGAAGCTGTCCTATTCCCAAACTGGGAAACTGGAATCACCTGATTAGAAAGTGGGATAACTTCTTCATCCCAACTCCTATGAGATTTATTCAACTTCCTGGTGATTCTCCACCACTTTATGTATCCAAATCAAGCTTCTTACAAAGTGATTCATCCTGGTTTATTGGAACGACGAAGAAGCTGTCCTATTCCCAAACTGGGAAACTGGAATCACCTGATTAGAAAGTGGGATAACTTCTTCATCCCAACTCCTATGAGATTTATTCAACTTCCTGGTGATTCTCCAACACTTTATGTATCCAAATCAAGCTTCTTACAAAGTGATTCATCCTGGTTTGATTGGAACGACGAAGAAGCTGTCCTATTCCCAAACTGGGAAACTGGAATCACCTGATTAGAAAGTGGGATAACTTCTTCATCCAACTCCTATGAGATTATTCAACTTCCTGGTGATTCTCCACCACTTTATGTATCCAAATCAAGCTTCTTACAAAGTGATTCATCCTGGTTTATTGGAACGACGAAGAAGCTGTCCTATTCCCAAACTGGGAAACTGGAATCACCTGATTAGAAAGTGGGATAACTTCTTCATCCCAACTCCTATGAGATTTATTCAACTTCCTGGTGATTCTCCAACACTTTATGTATCCAAATCAAGCTTCTTACAAAGTGATTCATCCTGGTTTGATTGGAACGACGAAGAAGCTGTCCTATTCCCAAACTGGGAAACTGGAATCACCTGATTAGAAAGTGGGATAACTTCTTCATCCCAACTCCTATGAGATTTATTCAACTTCCTGGTGATTCTCCACCACTTTATGTATCCAAATCAAGCTTCTTACAAAGTGATTCATCCTGGTTTATTGGAACGACGAAGAAGCTGTCCTATTCCCAAACTGGGAAACTGGAATCACCTGATTAGAAAGTGGGATAACTTCTTCATCCCAACTCCTATGAGATTTATTCAACTTCCTGGTGATTCTCCACCACTTTATGTATCCAAATCAAGCTTCTTACAAAGTGATTCATCCTGGTTTATTGGAACGACGAAGAAGCTGTCCTATTCCCAAACTGGGAAACTGGAATCACCTGATTAGAAAGTGGGATAACTTCTTCATCCCAACTCCTATGAGATTATTCAACTTCCTGGTGATTCTCCACCACTTTATGTATCCAAATCAAGCTTCTTACAAAGTGATTCATCCTGGTTTATTGGAACGACGAAGAAGCTGTCCTATTCCCAAACTGGGAAACTGGAATCACCTGATTAGAAAGTGGGATAACTTCTTCATCCCAACTCCTATGAGATTTATTCAACTTCCTGGTGATTCTCCACACTTTATGTATCCAAATCAAGCTTCTTACAAAGTGATTCATCCTGGTTTGATTGGAACGACGAAGAAGCTGTCCTATTCCCAAACTGGGAAACTGGAATCACCTGATTAGAAAGTGGGATAACTTCTTCATCCCAACTCCTATGAGATTTATTCAACTTCCTGGTGATTCTCCAACACTTTATGTATCCAAATCAAGCTTCTTACAAAGTGATTCATCCTGGTTTGATTGGAACGACGAAGAAGCTGTCCTATTCCCAAACTGGGAAACTGGAATCACCTGATTAGAAAGTGGGATAACTTCTTCATCCCAACTCCTATGAGATTTATTCAACTTCCTGGTGTTTCTCCACCACTTTATGTATCCAAATCAAGCTTCTTACAAAGTGATTCATCCTGGTGTATTGGAACGACGAAGAAGCTGTCCTATTCCCAAACTGGGAAACTGGAATCACCTGATTAGAAAGTGGGATAACTTCTTCATCCCAACTCCTATGAGATTAATTCAACTTCCTGGTGATTCTCCACCACTTTATGTATCCAAATCAAGCTTCTTACAAGAGTGATTCATCCTGGTGTTATTGGAACGACGAAGAAGCTGTCCTATTCCCAAACTGGGAAACTGGAATCACCTGATTAGAAAGTGGGATAACTTCTTCATCCCAACTCCTATGAGATTTATTCAACTTCCTGGTGATTCTCCACCACTTTATGTATCCAAATCAAGCTTCTTACAAAGTGATTCATCCTGGTGTTATTGGAACGACGAAGAAGCTGTCCTATTCCCAAACTGGGAAACTGGAATCACCTGATTAGAAAGTGGGATAACTTCTTCATCCCAACTCCTATGAGATTTATTCAACTTCCTGGTGATTCTCCACCACTTTATGTATCCAAATCAAGCTTCTTACAAAGTGATTCATCCTGGTTTGATTGGAACGACGAAGAAGCTGTCCTATTCCCAAACTGGGAAACTGGAATCACCTGATTAGAAAGTGGGATAACTTCTTCATCCCAACTCCTATGAGATTAATTCAACTTCCTGGTGATTCTCCACCACTTTATGTATCCAAATCAAGCTTCTTACAAAGTGATTCATCCTGGTTTGATTGGAACGACGAAGAAGCTGTCCTATTCCCAAACTGGGAAACTGGAATCACCTGATTAGAAAGTGGGATAACTTCTTCATCCCAACTCCTATGAGATTAATTCAACTTCCTGGTGATTCTCCACCACTTTATGTATCCAAATCAAGCTTCTTACCGAGTGATTCATCCTGGTTTGATTGGAACGACGAAGAAGCTGTCCTATTCCCAAACTGGGAAACTGGAATCACCTGATTAGAAAGTGGGATAACTTCTTCATCCCAACTCCTATGAGATTTATTCAACTTCCTGGTGATTCTCCACCACTTTATGTATCCAAATCAAGCTTTTTACAAAGTGATTCATCCTGGTTTGATTGGAACGCCGAAGAAGCTGTCCTATTCCCAAACTGGGAAACTGGAATCACCTGATTAGAAAGTGGGATAACTTCTTCATCCCAACTCCTATGAGATTTATTCAACTTCCTGGTGATTCTCCACCACTTTATGTATCCAAATCAAGCTTCTTACAAAGTGATTCATCCTGGTGTTGTGGAACGACGAAGAAGCTGTCCTATTCCCAAACTGGGAAACTGGAATCACCTGATTAGAAAGTGGGATAACTTCTTCATCCCAACTCCTATGAGATTTATTCAACTTCCTGGTGTTTCTCCACCACTTTATGTATCCAAATCAAGCTTTTTACAAAGTGATTCATCGTGGTGTTATTGGAACGAAGAAGAAGATGTCCTATTCCCAAACTGGGAAACTGGAATCACCTGATTAGAAAGTGGGATAACTTCTTCATCCCAACTCTTATGAGATTTATTCAACTTCCTGGTGATTCTCCACCACTTTATGTATCCAAATCAAGCTTCTTACAGAGTCATTTATCCTGGTTTGATTGGAACGACTAAGAAGCTGTCCTATTCCCAAACTGGGAAACTGGAATCACCTGATTAGAAAGTGGGATAACTTCTTCATCCCAACTCCTATGAGATTTATTCAACTTCCTGGTGATTCTCCAACACTTTATGTATCCAAATCAAGCTTTACAGAGTCATTTATCCTGGTTGATTGGAACGCCGAAGAAGCTGTCCTATTCCCAAACTGGGAAACTGGAATCACCTGATTAGAAAGTGGGATAACTTCTTCATCCCAACTCCTATGAGATTTATTCAACTTCCTGGTGATCTCCACCACTTTATGTATCCAAATCAAGCTTTTACAAAGTGATTCATCCTGGTTTGATTGGAACGACGAAGAAGCTGTCCTATTCCCAAACTGGGAAACTGGAATCACCTGATTAGAAAGTGGGATAACTTCTTCATCCCAACTCCTATGAGATTATTCAACTTCCTGGTGATTCTCCACCACTTTATGTATCCAAATCAAGCTTCTTACAAAGTGATTCATCCTGGTGTTATGGAACGACGAAGAAGCTGTCCTATTCCCAAACTGGAAAACTGGAATCACCTGATTAGAAAGTGGGATAACTTCTTCATCCCAACTCCTATGAGATTAATTCAACTTCCTGGTGATTCTCCACCACTTTATGTATCCAAATCAAGCTTTTTACAAAGTGATTCATCCTGGTTTGATTGGAACGACGAAGAAGCTGTCCTATTCCCAAACTGGGAAACTGGAATCACCTGATTAGAAAGTGGGATAATTCTTCATCCCAACTCCTATGAGATTATTCAACTTCCTGGTGATTCTCTCCACTTTATGTATCCAAATCAAGCTTCTTACAAAGTGATTCATCCTGGTGTTATTGGAACGACGAAGAAGCTGTCCTATTCCCAAACTGGGAAACTGGAATCACCTGATTAGAAAGTGGGATAACTTCTTCATCCCAACTCCTATGAGATTTATTCAACTTCCTGGTGATTCTCCAACACTTTATGTATCCAAATCAAGCTTCTTACAAAGTGATTCATCCTGGTTTGATTGGAACGACGAAGAAGCTGTCCTATTCCCAAACTGGGAAACTGGATCACCTGATTAGAAAGTGGGATAACTTCTTCATCCCAACTCCTATGAGATTTATTCAACTTCCTGGTGTTTCTCCACCACTTTATGTATCCAAATCAAGCTTCTTACAAAGTGATTCATCCTGGGTTATTGGAACGACGAAGAAGAAGGTCCTATTCCCAAACTGGGAAACTGGAATCACCTGATTGATTAGAAAGTGGGATAACTTCTCATCCCAACTCCTATGAGATTTATTCAACTTCCTGGTGATTCTCCAACACTTTATGTATCCAAATCAAGCTTCTTACCGAGTGATTCATCCTGGTTTGATTGGAACGACGAAGAAGCTGTCCTATTCCCAAACTGGGAAACTGGAATCACCTGATTGAAAGTGGGATAACTTCTTCATCCCAACTCCTATGAGATTAATTCAACTTCCTGGTGATTCTCCACACTTTATGTATCCAAATCAAGCTTTTTACAAAGTGATTCATCCTGGTTTGATTGGAACGCCGAAGAAGCTGTCCTATTCCCAAACTGGGAAACTGGAATCACCTGATTAGAAAGTGGGATAACTTCTTCATCCCAACTCCTATGAGATTTATTCAACTTCCTGGTGATTCTCCAACACTTTATGTATCCAAATCAAGCTTCTTACAGAGTCATCATCCTGGTTGATTGGAACGCCTAAGAAGCTGTCCTATTCCCAAACTGGGAAACTGGAATCACCTGATTAGAAAGTGGGATAACTTCTTCACCCAACTCTTATGAGATTTATTCAACTTCCTGGTGATTCTCCAACACTTTATGTATCCAAATCAAGCTTCTTACAGAGTCATTCATCCTGGTTTGATTGGAACGCCGAAGAAGCTGTCCTATTCCCAAACTGGGAAACTGGAATCACCTGATTAGAAAGTGGGATAACTTCTTCATCCCAACTCCTATGAGATTTATTCAACTTCCTGGTGATTCTCCACACTTTATGTATCCAAATCAAGCTTCTTGCAAAGTGATTCATCCTGGTTTGATTGGAACGACGAGGAGCTGTCCTATTCCCAAATGGGAAACTGGAATCACCTGATTAGAAAGTGGGATAATTCTTCATCTCAACTCTATGAGATTAATTCAATTCCTGGTGATTCTCCACCACTTTATGTATCCAAATCAAGCTTCTTACAAAGTGATTCATCCTGGTGTTATTGGAACGACGAAGAAGCTGTCCTATTCCCAAACTGGGAAACTGGAATCACCTGATTAGAAAGTGGGATAACTTCTTCATCCCAACTCCTATGAGATTTATTCAACTTCCTGGTGATTCTCCACACTTTATGTATCCAAATCAAGCTTCTTACAAAGTGATTCATCCTGGTTTGATTGGAACGACGAAGAAGCTGTCCTATTCCCAAACTGGGAAACTGGAATCACCTGATTAGAAAGTGGGATAACTTCTTCATCCCAACTCCTATGAGATTTATTCAACTTCCTGGTGTTTCTCCACCACTTTATGTATCCAAATCAAGCTTTTTACAAAGTGATTCATCCTGGTTTGATTGGAACGCCGAAGAAGCTGTCCTATCCCAAACTGGGAAACTGGAATCACCTGATTAGAAAGTGGGATAACTTCTTCATCCCAACTCCTATGAGTTTATTCAACTCCTGGTGATTCTCCACCACTTTATGTATCCAAATCAAGCTTCTTACAGAGTGATTATCCTGGTTTGGTTGGAACGACGAAGAAGCTGTCCTATTCCCAAACTGGGAAACTGGAATCACCTGATTAGAAAGTGGGATAACTTCTTCATCCCAACTCCTATGAGCTTTATTCAACTTCCTGGTGATTCTCCACCACTTTATGTATCCAAATCAAGCTTTTACAAAGTGATTCATCCTGGTTGATTGGAACGCCGAAGAAGCTGTCCTATTCCCAAACTGGGAAACTGGAATCACCTGATTAGAAAGTGGGATAACTTTTTTCATCCCAACTCCTATGAGATTTATTCAACTTCCTGGTGATTCTCCACCATTATGTATCCAAATCAAGCTTCTTACCTGATTCATCCTGGTGTTATTGGAACGACGAAGAAGCTGTCCTATTCCCAAACTGGGAAAACTGGAATCACCTGATTAGAAAGTGGGATAACTTCTTCATCCCAACTCCTATGAGATTATTCAACTTCCTGGTGATTCTCCACCACTTTATGTATCCAAATCAAGCTTTTACAAAGTGATTCATCCTGGTTTGATTGGAACGCCGAAGAAGCTGTCCTATTCCCAAACTGGGAACTGGAATCACCTGATTAGAAAGTGGGATAACTTCTTCATCTCAACTCCTATGAGATTAATTCAACTTCCTGGTGATTCTCTACCACTTTATGTATCCAAATCAAGCTTCTTACAAAGTGATTCATCCTGGTGTTATTGGAACGACGAAGAAGCTGTCCTATTCCCAAACTGGGAAACTGGAATCACCTGATTAGAAAGTGGGATAACTTCTTCATCCCAACTCCTATGAGATTTATTCAACTTCCTGGTGATTCTCCAACACTTTATGTATCCAAATCAAGCTTCTTACAAAGTGATTCATCCTGGTTTGATTGGAACGACGAAGAAGCTGTCCTATTCCCAAACTGGGAAACTGGAATCACCTGATTAGAAAGTGGGATAACTTCTTCATCCCAACTCCTATGAGATTTATTCAACTTCCTGGTGTTTCTCCACCACTTTATGTATCCAAATCAAGCTTCTTACAAAGTGATTCATCCTGGTGTTATTGGAACGACGAAGAAGCTGTCCTATTCCCAAACTGGGAAACTGGAATCACCTGATTAGAAAGTGGGATAACTTCTTCATCCCAACTCCTATGAGATTTATTCAACTTCCTGGTGATTCTCCAACATTATGTATCCAAATCAAGCTTCTTACAGTGATTCATCCTGGTTTGATGGAACGACGAAGAAGAAGTGTCCTATTCCCAAACTGGGAAACTGGAATCACCTGATTAGAAAGTGGGATAACTTCTTCATCCCAACTCCTATGAGATTAATTCAACTTCCTGGTGATTCTCCACCACTTTATGTATCCAAATCAAGCTTTTTACAAAGTGATTCATCCTGGTTTGATTGGAACGACGAAGAAGCTGTCCTATTCCCAAACTGGGAAACTGGAATCACCTGATTAGAAAGTGGGATAACTTCTTCATCCCAACTCCTATGAGATTAATTCAACTTCCTGGTGATTCTCCAACACTTTATGTATCCAAATCAAGCTTCTTACAAAGTCATTTATCCTGGTTTGATTGGAACGCCTAAGAAGCTGTCCTATTCCCAAACTGGGGGAAACTGGAATCACCTGATTAGAAAGTGGATAACTTCTTCATCCCAACTCTTATGAGATTTATTCAACTTCCTGGTGATTCTCCACACTTTATGTATCCAAATCAAGCTTCTTACAGAGTCATTTATCCTGGTTTGATTGGAACGCCGAAGAAGCTGTCCTATTCCCAAACTGGGAAACTGGAATCACCTGATTAGAAAGTGGGATAACTTCTTCATCCCAACTCCTATGAGATTTTTCAACTTCCTGGTGATTCTCCAACACTTTATGTATCCAAATCAAGCTTCTTGAATGATTCATCCTGGTTTGATTGGAACGACGAAGAAGCTGTCCTATTCCCAAACTGGGAAACTGGAATCACCTGATTAGAAAGTGGGAGATAATGGCTTAATTCAACTTCCTTCTCCTATGAGATTGAGATTTTCTTATCTTAACTGTCCTATTGATGAGATTAATTCAACTTCCTGGTGATTCTCCACACTTTATGTATCCAAATCAAGCTTCTACAAAGTGATTCATCCTGGTTTGATTGGAACGACGAAGAAGCTGTCCTATTCCCAAACTGGGAAACTGGAATCACTGATTGAAAGTGGGATAACTTCTTCATCCCAACTCCTATGAGATTTATTCAACTTCCTGGGTGATTCTCCAACACTTTATGTATCCAAATCAAGCTTCTTACAAAGTGATTCATCCTGGTTTGATTGGAACGACGAAGAGAAGCTGTCCTATTCCCAAACTGGGAAACTGGAATCACCTGATTAGAAAGTGGGATAACTTCTTCATCCCAACTCCTATGAGATTTATTCAACTTCCTGGTGTTTCTCCACCACTTTATGTATCCAAATCAAGCTTCTTACAAAGTGATTCATCCTGGTGTTATTGGACGACGAAGAAGCTGTCCTATTCCCAAACTGGGAAACTAGAATCACCTGATTAGAAAGTGGGATAACTTCTTCATCCCAACTCCTATGAGATTTATTCAACTCCTGGTGTTTCTCCACCACTTATGTATCCAAATCAAGCTTCTTACAAAGTGATTCATCCTGGTGATTGGAACGACGAAGAAGCTGTCCTATTCCCACTGGGAAACTGAATCACCTGATTAGAAAGTGGGATAACTTCTTCATCCCAACTCCTATGAGATTATTCAACTTCCTGGTGATTCTCCACCACTTTATGTATCCAAATCAAGCTTCTTACCGAGTGATTCATCCTGGTGTTATTGGAACGACGAAGAAGCTGTCCTATTCCCAAACTGGGAAACTGGAATCACCTGATTAGAAAGTGGGATGACTTCTTCATCCCAACTCTATGAGATTTATTCAACTTCCTGGTGATTCTCCAACACTTTATGTATCCAAATCAAGCTTCTTACAGAGTCATTTATCCTGGTTTGATTGGAACGCCTAAGAAGCTGTCCTATTCCCAAACTGGGAAACTGGAATCACCTGATTAGAAAGTGGGATAACTTCTTCATCCCAACTCTTATGAGATTTATTCAACTTCCTGGTGATTCTCCAACACTTTATGTATCCAAATCAAGCTTCTTACAGAGTCATTTATCCTGGTTTGATTGGAACGCGAAGAAGCTGTCCTATTCCCAAACTGGGAAACTGGAATCACCTGATAGAAAGTGGGATAACTTCTTCATCCCAACTCCTATGAGCTTTATTCAACTTCCTGGTGTTCTCTCCACCACTTTATGTATCCAAATCAAGCTTCTTACAAAGTGATTCATCCTGGTGCTTTGGAAACGACGAGAAGCTGTCCTATTCCCAAACTGGGAAACTGGAATCACCTGATTAGAAAGTGGGATAACTTCTTCATCCCAACTCCTATGAGATTAATTAACTTCCTGGTGATTCTCCACCACTTTATGTATCCAAATCAAGCTCTTACCGAGTGATTCATCCTGGTGTTATTGGAACGACGAAGAAGCTGTCCTATTCCCAAACTGGGAAATGGAATCACCTGATTAGAAAGTGGGATAACTTCTTCATCCCAACTCCTATGAGATTATTCAACTTCCTGGTGATTCTCCACACTTTATGTATCCAAATCAAGCTTCTTACAGAGTCATTCATCCTGGTTTGATTGGAACGACTAAGAAGCTGTCCTATTCCCAAACTGGGAAACTGGAATCACCTGATTAGAAAGTGGGATAACTTCTTCATCCCAACTCCTATGAGATTTATTCAACTTCCTGGTGATTCTCACCAACACTTTATGTATCCAAATCAAGCTTCTTACAGAGTGATTTATCCTGGTTTGATTGGAACGGAAGAAGCTGTCCTATTCCCAAACTGGGAAACTGGAATCACCTGATTAGAAAGTGGGATAACTTTCATCCCAACTCCTATGAGATTTATTCAACTTCCTGGTGATTCTCCACCACTTTATGTATCCAAATCAAGCTTCTTACAAAGTGATTCATCCTGGTTTGATTGGAACGAGAAGAAGCTGTCCTATTCCCAAACTGGGAAACTGGAATCACCTGATTAGAAAGTGGGATAACTTCTTCATCCCAACTCCTATGAGATTAATTCAACTTCCTGGTGATTCTCCACCACTTTATGTATCCAAATCAAGCTTCTTACCGAGTGATTCATCCTGGTGTTATTGGAACGACGAAGAAGCTGTCTATTCCCAAACTGGGAAACTGGAATCACCTGATTAGAAGTGGGATAACTTTCTTCATCCAACTCCTATGAGATTAATCAACTTCTGGTGATTCTCCACCACTTTATGTATCCAAATCAAGCTTCTTACAGAGTCATTCATCCTGGTTTGATTGGAACGCCTAAGAAGCTGTCCTATTCCCAAACTGGGAAACTGGAATCACCTGATTAGAAGTGGGATAACTTCTTCATCCCACTCTTATGAGATTTATTCAACTTCCTGGTGATTCTCCACCACTTTATGTATCCAAATCAAGCTTCTTACAAAGTGATTCATCCTGGTTTGATTGGAACGACGAAGAAGCTGTCCTATTCCAAACTGGGAAACTGGAATCACCTGATTAGAAAGTGGGATAACTTCTTCATCCCAACTCCTATGAGATTTATTCAACTTCCTGGTGATTCTCCACCACTTTATGTATCCAAATCAAGCTTCTTGCAAAGTGATTCATCTGGTTTGATTGGAACGACGAAGAAGCTGTCCTATTCCCCAACTGGGAAACTGGAATCACCTGATTAGAAAGTGGGATAACTTCTTCATCCCAACTCCTATGAGATTTATTCAACTTCCTGGTGATTCTCCACCACTTTATGTATCCAAATCAAGCTTCTTACAAAGTGATTCATCCTGGTGTTATGGACGACGAGAAGCTGTCCTATTCCCAAACTGGGAAACTGGAATCACCTGATTAGAAAGTGGGATAACTTCTTCATCCCAACTCCTATGAGATTTATTCAACTTCCTGGTGATTCTCCAACACTTTATGTATCCAAATCAAGCTTCTTACAAAGTGATTCATCCTGGTTTGTTGGAACGACGAAGAAGCTGTCCTATTCCCAAACTGGGAAACTGGAATCACCTGATTAGAAAGTGGGATAACTTCTTCATCCCAACTCCTATGAGATTATTCAACTTCCTGGTGTTTTCTCCACCACTTTATGTATCCAAATCAAGCTTCTTACAAAGTGATTCATCCTGGTGTTTTTTGGAACGACGAAGAAGCTGTCCTATTCCAAACTGGGAAACTGGAATCACCTGATTAGAAAGTGGGATAACTTCTTCATCCCAACTCCTATGAGATTTATTTCACTTCCTGGTGTTTCTCCACCACTTTATGTATCCAAATCAAGCTTCTTACAAAGTGATTCATCTGGTTTGATTGGAACGACGAAGAAGCTGTCCTATTCCCAACTGGAAACTGGAATCACCTGATTAGAAAGTGGGATAACTTCTTCATCCCAACTCCTATGAGATTAATTCAACTTCCTGGTGATTCTCCACCACTTTATGTATCCAAATCAAGCTTCTTACAAAGTGATTCATCCTGGTGTTATTGGAACGACGAAGAAGCTGTCCATTCCCAAACTGGGAAACTGGAATCACCTGATTAGAAAGTGGGATAACTTCTTCATCCCAACTCCTATGAGATTATTCCAACTTCCTGGTGATTCTCCACACACTTTATGTATCCAAATCAAGCTTCTTACAAAGTGATTCATCCTGTTTGATTGGAAGACGAAGAAGCTGTCCTATTCCAAACTGGGAAACTGGAATCACCTGATTAGAAAGTGGGATAACTTCTTCATCCCACTCTTATGAGATTTATTCAACTTCCTGGTGATTCTCCAACACTTTATGTATCCAAATCAAGCTTCTTACAAAGTGATTCATCCTGGTTTGATTGGAACGCGAAGAAGCTGTCCTATTCCCAAACGGGAAACTGGAATCACCTGATTAGAAAGTGGGATAACTTCTTATCCAACTCCTATGAGCTTTATTCAACTCCTGGTGTTTCTCCACCACTTTATGTATCCAAATCAAGCTTCTTACAAAGTGATTCATCCTGGTGTTATTGGAACGACGAAGAAGCTGTCCTATTCCCAAACTGGGAAACTGGAATCACCTGATTAGAAAGTGGGATACTTCTTCATCCCAACTCCTATGAGATTAATTCAACTTCCTGGTGATTCTCCACCACTTTATGTATCCAATCAAGCTTCTTACAAAGTGATTCATCCTGGTGTTGATTGGAACGACGAAGAAGCTGTCCTATTCCCAAACTGGGAAACTGGAATCACTGATTAGAAAGTGGGATAACTTCTTCATCCCAACTCCTATGAGATTAATTCAACTTCCTGGTGATTCTCCACACTTTATGTATCCAAATCAAGCTTCTTACAGAGTGATTCATCTGGTGATTGGAACGACGAAGAAGCTGTCCTATTCCCAAACTGGGAAACTGGAATCACCTGATTAGAAAGTGGGATGACTTCTTCATCCCAACTCCTATGAGATTTATTCAACTTCCTGGTGATTCTCCACACTTTATGTATCCAAATCAAGCTTCTTACAAAGTGATCATCCTGGTTTGATTGGAACGACGAAGAAGCTGTCCTATTCCCAAACTGGGAAACTGGAATCACCTGATAGAAAGTGGGAAACTTCTTCATCCCAACTCCTATGAGATTTATTCAACTTCCTGGTGATTCTCCACCACTTTATGTATCCAAATCAAGCTTTTTACAAAGTGATTCATCCTGGTTTGATTGGAACGCCGAAGAAGCTGTCCTATTCCCAAACTGGGGGAAACTGGAATCACCTGATTAGAAAGTGGGATAACTTCTTCATCCCAACTCCTATGAGATTAATTCACTTCCTGGTGATTCTCCACCTTTATGTATCCAAATCAAGCTTCTTACGAGTGATCATCCTGGTGTTATTGGAACGACGAAAAGAAGCTGTCCTATTCCCCAAACTGGGAAACTGGAATCACCTGATTAGAAAGTGGGATAACTTCTTCATCCCAACTCCTATGAGATTATTCAACTTCCTGGTGATTCTCCACCACTTTATGTATCCAAATCAAGCTTCTTACAAAGTGATTCATCCTGGTTGATTGGAACGACGAAGAAGCTGTCCTATTCCCAAACTGGGAAACTGGAATCACCTGATTAGAAAGTGGGTAACTTCTTCATCCCAACTCCTATGAGATATTATTCAACTCCTGGTGATTCTCCACCACTTTATGTATCCAAATCAAGCTTCTTACAAAGTGATTCATCCTGGTTTGATTGGAACGAGAAGAAGCTGTCCTATTCCCAAACTGGGAGGAAACTGGAATCACCTGATAGAAAGTGGGATAACTTCTTCATCCAACTCCTATGAGATTTATTCAACTTCTGGTGTTTCTCCACCACTTTATGTATCCAAATCAAGCTTCTTACAAAGTGATTTCATCGTGGTTTATTGGAACGACGAAGAAGATGTCCTATTCCCAACACTGGGAAACTGGAATCACCTGATTAGAAAGTGGGATAACTTCTTCATCCAACTCTTATGAGATTTATTCAACTTCCTGGTGATTCTCCAACACTTTATGTATCCAAATCAAGCTTCTTACAGAGTCTTTTCCTGGTTGATTGGAACGAAGAAGCGAAGAAGCTTGTCCTATTCCCAAATGGGAAACTGGAATCACCTGATTAGAAAGTGGGATAACTTCTTCATCCCACTCCTATGAGATTTATTCAACTTCCTGGTGATTCTCCACCACTTTATGATCCAAATCAATGTTCTACATGAAGTCATTTATCCTTGTTTGGTTGGGAACGCCGAAGAAGCTGTCCTATTCCCAAACTGGGAAACTGGAATCACCTGATTAGAAAGTGGGATAACTCTTCACCAACTCCTATGAGCTTTATTCAACTTCTGGTGTTCTCCACACTATGTATCCAAATCAAGCTTCTTACAAAGTGATTCATCCTGGTTTGATTGGAACGCCGAAGAAGCTGTCCTATTCCCAAACTGGGAAACTGGAATCACCTATTAGAAAGTGGGATAACTTCTTCATCCCAACTCCTATGAGATTAATTCAACTTCCTGGTGATTCTCCACCATTTATGTATTCCAAATCAAGCTTCTTACCGAGTGATTCATCCTGGTGTTATTGGAAAGACGACAGAAGCTGTCCTATTCCAAACTGGGAAACTGGAATCACCTGATTAGAAAGTGGGATAACTTCTCCCATCCAACTCCTATGAGATTATTCAACTTCCTGGTGATTCTCCCACCACTTTATGTATCCAAT